>NC_088876.1:23250114-23306519 GCF_032884065.1 Artemia franciscana | reverse complement strand
TTTTGGCAAAACTTGGTTTGAAAAACACAAGTCAAAACGTTGCTGTACGCTAAAACAAAAGCTCTTTTAACTAGAAAATAATTTGCTTTTTCTTGCTACCAGAAAAAGATAGAATTTATTTAGACTAGAAATGAAAGCGTGCGGGGGTTCTGAAATAAAACCCAGTAATCAATAATCAAATCTTGGATCTTTCCACCTAAAACAAGTCTTTTTTTTATTAATGAAGGGAAGCAGGAACGGTGTTAACTCTCGGTGGTTTATTTGAGACTATAGGGTTGCCAACTGAGGACGTTGCCACTGCGGCAATGGGAGCCAAAACAGCCCGGTCTTAGCTCTCCGCCTTGCGACAAGCCTAAAATTTCAGTATCCATGCTGAACTGGCCGGGAAGCTGAAGAATTATGGGCTTTTCCACATTAGAGGCACATATCTGCGACACTGGCTCACTCAAAGACCGAACTGTACCGAAAAAGTATACGTTTTCGTGGCAATTAGTCACCTGCTCAGTGACGCAAAATCAATAGTGAAGTATAGATTGCTGCAAATAGTTTTCTATCCTTAATGTAATGACTATAGCTTTTATCTTTCAATACTCTCTATAACCTCGTTTTTTTTCTCATTTTTGTAACCTCAAACATCATAATTCTATGTGCCAGTTCACTAATGTCAGTGATTGAAATCAATCCGGCGAATTGACTGAAAGCAAATTGGCGATCTCACTGATAATATCGCAATGATCAAGAGACGATAAGACGTCCAGTAAGGTCGATGGCGTCCTGCCAGAGTACCCAGTGATATCTTCAATGATTGGACCAGTGACGCGAAAGTGGGCTCTAGGTGTCGTTGACACACAGGAAATCTGATAGAGTCCTGTGCGTTTTTCTTCTTTTTTTTTGCTTGGTAATATTTTAATTCCTATTATTATTGTCATAGGAATCCAATGTAGTCTCTGTTCATGTCCCAAGAAATAGACAAAGACTACCTAAAAGCTAGACTGTATTGTCGGGAACGGCACTGGAAGAATGGTTCAACCTTAGTGATGGACCTTTCGCACTACCCGTTGAATTTTTACTTTAAGTTAAAAAGTAACAACTATACTGAACTGAGTCTTCTCTAGATACAAAAGATCCTTATTCTTTCTGATAATATCAAGCACGACCTCAGTTTCTAAAGGTTTTCCATATAAATAAAAATACAAAGGAGCCCCAAGTAAAAAAGAAAACAAGACACATACTGAAGACGGCCGTTTCTCAAGTAGGTACTACAATATTTGAAAAAAAGAAAAGTCCTGTGAGTATTCTCAACAAACACGAACCGAAACTGATCCAAGCAGAGCAGCAGCTAAAAGAATGGCTGGGTTTTCTTAGAAATCCCTTGCCACGTTTGGTAACGACGGTGCAATTTTGACGACATATTCCATGCAAGTGGACGATTTCTATCGCCCCCTCCTCACATATTGCTTACACACATAATGTTGGTTACGGTCTCAGTTAGAAGTCTATTTTAAATCTTAGTTTGAGGCTAAGTTCAGGGAACTTCTGCTCTCCAATTGCAACTGAGTGTGGCCTCGCACACAAATTCTTCCTAAAACTGTTAAACTCTACGAAAATCCTGCAAAATATCTTTTTCAGTGGTAGCCAGAATCCTACGGGTCTTTCAAAGAATCCTCCTCCGGAGCAAGAAGTTCCTCTTGTTTCCTTTCAGTAAGTAAACACCACTGGTGATCAGTTTTATTTCAGGTCTTGTTCTTTCCTGCTTTGGACTTCCCAGTAGGCTAGGGAAACACACCGTCAAACGGGTTGGCATACTAACAACCAAACCGTGCTTCTTCAGGGTCTATAAATTTTGAAGAGTGGGACCACTATGATTAATTTGTTTTGCTGATTTGGGGTCAGAGCTCAACCAAGAAACCATAAGAATTTACTTGAACCCGTCATAATTGCTGGGTAGTAAACAGACTGGAATCTCTCTTGGCTGCTAAATAGCAAAGGGTGTTTTGCTCAATCTTCAAATATTTAGTTTCAACATATTTTGGCGGAATAAACGTCACTTTGAAGGTTTACTAGTGTTTCTTATTACCTCTTGCTTAATGAAGCACTTCTGAAGGGCAAGTAGGCCTGCCTGTAGTTTTTGATCGGTCATTGAATTTGGGTCGTTCAAGATTGAAATTCTTTGTTCAGGATATTCACTTTCTGAAGTGTAAACGCCAGAAAGTACGAACACGCCTTTGCGCAAGGATTACACACGAGAGTTATTTTAATCGCTTTCTCTTTTGCGGCTATGTCGCCAGCTGAGTCCTTGGTCGCTGTGGTTTGTGAAGAAAAGCAAGGGCATTCCAGTGCACCAAAATCCTCAGAATAACTGCCTCCAATGTCACCCACCTCGTACTCATAACCTTTAGAAATTTGTGACTGTCAACATGGTAAAACTCCTGCTACTTTGTCAACTCATCGATCCTTTTCATGCCATTAGCGATGTAAGGAATCACGCCATGTTTAAAATGTCTAGACTATCGAGCAAGGTCTTGGCTATATACAGAATGGGAATACAAAAATGACTTGTTCAAAAAAAAGAAACAAATCAAAGCCCATTAGAGAATTTTTTGAAGAAAACACATCTATATCTATGCTCAATTTAAATCACTGCACTGAATTTGTTATTAAGAACTTTTCTCACTTTTGAGCTTCAAGAATCCTGTTCTGGTTTCCAAGTAAAAAGGAAACTAGTAAGGACTGAAACAAAAAATGAACAAGAACCCATAGTCGTAGCTTCTTCCACCACAGTGGCATTGGATTGACTCTGCAAGTGTTTCCCTACCAAGAACTATGACTGTAAACAGCATTAAAGGGTACCCTTAATTAGCCCCCTCTCCTTTGAGGATATCGTTGCATAGGACAGAAAACAGAATGCCGCTCAATCTTGATTTATATGCAATGCTTAAAGTTAGTAGTCACCTAACAATCCAACGGATTTAGTCTTTCTAGTCTTAGCCTTCTAGTCTTTCTGTGTTCTTTTTTTTGTTGGTTCTTACTCTCTTCCATGCTAATACGCATTATTAAATTAAATCAAATTCACTACGTGTTGTTATTTCTAGTGTTTCGATTCGCTCGCTAGCTAAATTTTTTCAAATCTTCTGTCTCTTCTCGTCTGCTGCTCAATTTGCATTTCGCATGCCACAACCGAAGAAGAAGCGTTATTTTAGTCAATACGAGTAGTATAATATGGAAATGTCGCAATTGACATTGTTATTATTGTTTTTTTTATTTTTTTATTTTTAGTATCCCTTGTTAAGATAGTTTTTCATTGTGAAAACAGAATGCTTCTGTGCTTTTGTAGGACTTTTCCTCAGAAGATCAGACTTTATGTAGTCTCATTTTTTCCCTAAAGTCACCGGATCAAAATTCTGAGTAAAGTGCGACTTTTCATGTCGTACGGACGACAATGTGACAATGAACAAAGAAATATGACAAAAAGTACAAAAGTGCGACAGTGGGCAAACCTGGAAAACCTAATTATATACAAAAATGTGGAATTTCGCATTTTTTGCCTGAAGACAGATCACGGATGCGTGCTTATTTGTTTTTTTTTTGTTTGTTTTTCTCCCCAGGGATGTATCGACTGAGTGGTCATAGAATGTCGCGAGAGGGCTCATTTTAACGTAAATTAAAAGTCCTAGTGCCCTTTTTAAGTGACCAAAAAATTGGAGGGCACCTAGGCCCCCTCCCACGCTCATTTTTTCCCAAAAGTCACCGGATCAAAATTCTGAGTATAGTGCGACGTCGTACGGACGACAATGTGACAATGAACAAAGAAGCATGACAAAAAGTACAAAAGTGCGACAGTGGGCAAACCTGGAAAACCTGTTATCTAAGATTATTTTCTTTCCCTTTTACCTAAACACACCAAGTACTATAAATGTGTTTAAAAATGAACTCAGATTCAAACTGTTTCAAAGAATTCAAAATATGTGCTATGTCAAAAGTTTGAAGATAATCAAAAATCTCCGTATGTTCCTTGGGTACTTCCTTTAGCAATGTCCTATTGTGTTCTATAATAGATTTTTGTTTGCATTATTATAGGCTTAAATTAGATTACCGAGTTTTTAAGTCTGAAAAAAAAAGACTAACCCACGGGCTTCACAGCAAATTTTTCTGGTACGGGTCGAAGTCCGCAAGAATTTCCAAGTAGGAGAGGTGGTAAAGAGTAGACATAAGTTTCACAATGCTGGAGAATTATCATATTTTTCGAATAAAAAATAATATTTTTAGTTTTTTTGCCGGAGAGGGATGGGAGTGAACAATATTTTTGCCACTTAAGGCATTCTCAATCGTAATTTTGAAAGAATAGGGAAATATTCACCCTCTTTACTTGAAAACGTCCTTTGGGAATGGGAATGTCATTTCCATAAATATTAACTAATTCCTATTTTCTTAAGCGGTGAGCATAGAATACTATTGGAAAATCTGTTGGCTGAGTTCTACGAAGCAGTCAAAAAGATAATCCCATTAGTGCAGAAGGGATGGTAATTTTCATTGCCTTATGATTTTTCTTTTTCAATGTCCTAGAAAGCTAGGGAAAATTATGAAAATTCGACTGAATTTCCATAATTTTCATGGTCTCTGATTTGATATACATTTCTTCATGAAAAAAATATAAATAAATCGAATTGTTAATCAATGAAATCTAGCTTTTATGTTTTTTTTTTTTTACTTTTGAAATATGGCGGTTACGTAGTTCATCTTACAATATAGTTAAAGCCCCGTTTTCTAACTCAGGTTATCTATTGGTGTTATATTCAAGATCCAATGAACTCCACGGGTGGGGAATGCACCGAACCTTTGAAAAATACTCGTCGAGAAGGACACAAGACAACTCAAACATATTAACACAATTGAATTCAAACCTTATAAGGGTAGAGTAATGACCTGATTTTTCGTCTGTTATGCTACTGGATCACTCTTTGTGTTCTTTTTTCCACTCTGGCACAATTTCAATTTATCCCAAGAAATTGGTAAGGGTCTAACGTCCGCGGCTTTTACGGAAAGTTCGGATCGCTGGCGGAATAATAAACCTCATGTTGTATTCGAAAATCTTAAAATTCTTGCCCTGTGTCAAAAAGAAGTGACACATTTTTTTTTTCCTTGAGCCTGTGCCAACAATACGTAAGTTGAAATAGGAGAATATCCGAAGTTGTTTCTTCAACTTTTTTAGGTTCTGGGGCTGAGCAATGTTGACCTAACTTTTATAGATGGTGCATTAAAAACTAACAACTTTTATTAAGTGTCAGGAATTACAGAATAAAGTTCATTAATAGAACACAGCGTATTTGGGAACCCTCTTGAAAGGGTGTCTCCTCTTTTTTTATTTTTTTATTTTTAGTCTTTATTTTTTTTAGTAACTCTTCCTTCGTAAACATACCGTCTTTCAACTTTTGAGGGGTTCGAGACTACTATATTATACAATTATTCGTTAAAGTATTGAAAGCAGCATATATTTTTTGAGAATATTGTGTGTTGATTGAGATGTTTTATAGTTTGCTATTAGCGAATTGATTAGCTATGATAATTATGACATTGCATCTTCGTCATCTTTTAGTTGTTTTTGAAATCTCTCGATCCCGGGTCTTAATGAAAAATTATAGATATATTTATTTTATTTTTATTGACGTATATTAGGTTCAGTGTATTTTTCTTAGCACCAACATCTCTAGGTACGAAGAACGGAAAAAACATCTCGGACGAAATCCCTATCGTATCAGAATTGGAAACAAAAAAGCCACCAGAATATAAAAGCTATTACTCCAGTAAAATTTCTAGTATTGGCATTGCATAGGGAAGAAGTAGAATAACACTTTTCAGGAAAAAACCTCTTCCTTGGAATAAAGGATCAGAAGCCATGAAAAGTCAAGATTCTTGGAAATCAAATTTCTTTTTGGAGGATAACTACCACCACCCTTTTCAAAGATTCTAAAATCAAGTCTTCAGGATTAAAAATTTTTCGAGTTCTGACAGCCAGGGTTGGTTTAGCCCAGAAGTAAAGTGGGAATGAACGTTCTCGCTTAGAAACGTTCTGTTCTTCTCTAACTTAATCCATAATTGAATTTTCTGGACCATCTCAGTCCCAAAAAGTGTAAAATGATTATAATATAATCAATATGACATATATCAAACAGTTCGTGGTAACGAACTGTAGTAAGGAGCGACCCGGCTCAATAGTAACTGAAACTCTAAGAAATCGAATTTTGATACCGATAGTTACATAAAAAAATCGCATTTTAATGCTGATTTTAAATATATAACTTTCATCAAGATTAGTCTTACCTAGCAAAAGTTACGAGCCTGAGAAAATTTGCCTCATTTTAGAAAATAGGGGAAAACACCCCCTAATAGTCATACGATCTTAACGAAAATCACACCATCAGATTTAGCGTATCAGAAAACCTTATTGTAGAAGTTTCGAGCTCCCATATACAAAAATGTGCAATTTCGCATTTTTTGCCAGAAAAATCACGGATGCGTGTTTATTTGTTTTTTTTATTTTTTGTTGTTGTTGTTTTTTTTTCCCCAGGGGTGATCGTATCGACCCAGTGGCCCTAGAATGTCGCGAAAGGGCTCATTCTAACTGAAATTAAAAGTTATAGTGCCCTTTTTAAGTGACCAAAAAAATTGGAGGGCACCTAAGCCCCCTCCCACGCTCATTTATTCCTCAAAGTCACCAGATCAAAATTCTGAGATAGCCATTTTATTCACCATAGTCGAAAAACCTAATAACTATGTTTTTGGGGACGACTTTCTCTCCCACAGTCCCCGTGGGAGGGGTTACAAGTTACAAACTTTGACCTGTGTTTACATATAGCAATGGTTAGTGGTAAGTGTACGGAAGTTTTCAGGGGGATTTTTTTTTGGTTTGGGAGGGAGAGTTGAGGTGGGGGGGGGTTTCATGGGAGGATATTTTTTTGCATTATTTAAAAAAACAATGACAAAATAAATATGAGAAGTTTTTTCTACTGAAAGTGAGGAGTAGCATTAAAACTTAAAACGAGCAGAAATTATTGCGCATATGAGGGGTTTACCTCCTCGTAATACCTCGGTCTTTACGCTAAAGTATTTTTAGTAATTTCAACTATTTATTTTACGGCCTTTGTGATTCAAGGTCATTCTTAAGGAATTGGGACAGAATTTAAGCCTTAGTGTAAAGAGCGAGGTATCGATGAGGAGTGAACTCCCTCATATACGCAATAAAAACATACAAATGTAGAAGTTCGTTACGTAAGTTAATTCGTAAATTACGTATATTTTTTACTAATGAAAATGTTCGTCTCTCCTTTTTTCAGGCATTTAGTCAAAAAGAAAATTAATATGCAAATTTTGTTTTAATTATTTATGTGCGGAGAGCCAAGATCAAAACATGCATTAATTAAAAAAAACGTCCAGACATTAAATTAAAAAACAAGTTTTTTTAAATGAAAGAAAGGAGCGACATTAAAACTTGAAACGAACAGAAATTACTCCGTATATGAAAGGGGCTCTTCCTCCTCAACGCCCCGCTATTTACGCTAAAGTTTTTTACTGTTTTAAAAAGTAGAGTTAAGAGAAAGAGTCAAACTTTAGCATAAAGAGCGGGGTGTTGAAGAGGAAAAGCCCCTTTCATATACGGACTAATTTCTGTTCGTTTTAAGTTTTAATGTCGCTCCTTACGTTCATTTAAAAAAACTTGTTTTCTTATTTTTAGGTTTAGAAGTCTTCCGTATTTTCATGGCTCAATGGTTTCTAATATAGTACAGGTTTCTTAAGAAAAAGCTACAGATAATTTAAATTTATCATTTTGTAAAACTAGTTTAGAAAATTAAAAATTTCGAATTGCTGATACCTAATATTTACATATAGAGATGTATAATATTTACGTCCTTCATCGAAAATATGTTCAGACTTGGGCTGAAATATGTTTTAGTCATCGATTTAAAAAAGCAAAAAAAAAACCGAAAAAAGAGCTGTGATTTTCGAAAAGAAAATGCCCCTACAACCTCCAATCTATCTGTCGAACCTATTAAAATGCTAATAATAGAAACTAGATCACAATTCTCGTTAACTCAAGATTATTTCTTTTTGAATATGTTTGGAAATTCTTAACATCGTATAGTAAATTATGAAAATTAATTATTACCATGTTCTCATAATTTACATACTTTCTGATTCAGAATATGCTTCTTTTTAAAGTTAAGTATTAACGGGTATTTGCTGCTATTACTAATCACTCATCGCAGCACAAAACTACCTGAGGCCGACACAGCCCTTGCTTGAGCCTCTTGGTTATTTGCCTTGAGAGCCATTGCTTCCCAAAGGAGACGGTATTGTGATAAGTAAATTTTAAATCCGAAAGAAGAATATATCCCTTTTTAAAATTAAATTTTCTTATTAATATTACTAATTTCCCCCATTGAAGCCTCACATCTTGCCTTAAGCAGAAAAATAAATCAAAAACAACAAACGAACCTTAAAATCTAGTTAAGAACTACTTTTCCTTAAGGAAAATCCTCTCCTATAGGAAAATGATAATCTCAAAAACTATCAATCTCTGTATACAGTGACAATTAATTCTTGTTAAAGATGTTAAAATCACAACGTTTTCTTTTATTCTCCTTATGTAGTCAGCTATCATTATATAGATAGTATGTAAGTAATATTTACTATTACGAATAATAATTAATTTGTTAAATAATTTTCTTTCGTTAAGTTTCTTTCGTTAGTAGATGTAAAGGTAGAGTCAATTCTTTAAAAAAATGAAATGTGTATGAAAATAGTAATCTGTACTGAAAAACTTTTATAAACACCATATCCGTCTATCTTATATGCTAGGTTAAAACTAGTATATACTTATTGAACTTACATTGATCCCAAGAGAAAATTTTAGGGTTCCTACCGTTTGATAAAAGAGAGTTAAAGAATTTTAATATCTCCCGTTGTCAAAGTAGATAGTAGATGGGAAAACTTTTAATCTTACAAACGAATAAAAACTTTCCTTAAATTGTGGAAGAAAAAGACGATCCCCAATTGAGAATATTAAATAGCCTACTTTAAGTGCCTAAGGTTATCCTGCGGAGGATAATTCGACTCCCTTAAGGGGTCAAAGCATTTCAAAGTAAATGTATAATTCCATTCAAGTTGAAAATTTCTCAGAGTATTTAAACAATTCTATTCGTGAGGAAAATTTGATTTTTGTTCAACTTTGAAACATATAATTGTCCATGGGAAAAACAATCTGTATTCAGATCTATACCTCATTATTCTAATGATTGCCCTTGAGCTTTGTTGATGGTGATTGCTAATCGAACATTCCCTGTGTCCCTGTCGTCATTTATGTATCCCCCGGCGTCCCCGTTGTTGTTTTTTCCCCGTGTCCCGGTCGTCATTTGTGTCCCGGTGTCCCAGTCTGTAATTTCTCTTTGAGTGTCGCGGTCGTCATTTATATTCCCGGTGTCCCGGTCGTCATTTTTGTCCCGGTCGTCATTTGCGTTCCGGTGTCAGCGCCACCCCAACACCTAGTTGGTGGGGGCGCTTCGCAACCCCCCCCCCCCCAGCCCCCCCCCGCGCGTAAATCGTTACGTGCCATATGTGTCCCTCTGTCCCATCTGTGAATATAGATAGATATATATATATATATATATATATTTAACTACGTAAAACTTGCGAATATACAACATTCTTGGCTGTCCCATTGTCTGTGCATATAAATAGATTTTCAGGTTTACCGACTCTTGAACATGTAACATATAATTGTCCATGGGAAAAACAATCTGTATTCAGATGTATACCTCATTATTCTAATGATTGCCCTTGAGGTTGATGTTGATTGTTAATCGAACATTCCCTGTGTCCCCGTTGTCATTTATATATCCCCCTGGGCCCCCCGGCGTCCCCGTTGTTGTTGTTTCCCGGTGTCCCGGTCGTCATTTGTGTCCCGGTGTCCCAGTCTGTAATTTCTCTTTGAGTGCCGCGGTCGCCATTTATATTCCCTGTGTCCCGGTCGTCATTTTTCTCCCGGTCGTCATTTGTGTTCCGGTGTCCCGGTCTGTAATTTCTCTTTGAGTATCCTGGTCGTCATTTATATTCCCTGTGTCCCGGTCGTCATTTGTGTCCCGGTATCCCAGTCTGTAATTTCTCTTTGAGTGTCCCGGTCGTCATTTATATTCCCTCTGTCCCGGTCGTCATTTGTGTCCCGGTATGTAATTTCTCTTTGAGTGTTTTTTCTATTTAGTTTTTTTTAGTTTTTTACCTTTTTTCTTTTTTCAGTTTTCTTTTTCTTCTTTATTTTTCAGCGTCACTATGAAATACATGCCTCTGAACCTTTGTTTTTTTTTAACTAAAATCTGGTAGGCATTGATGACCTTATCCAAGGCAAAATCCCAAACTCAATCATCATCGCTATCATTTTCAGTTTTGATATGTTTTTACTCTCGCTGTCCAGGTGGATTTTCATCTAACTGCGCGGTTAGCCGCAAGCCTGTTTTCTTGCTGTTCTTGTGATTCCTCGGCATGCTTTCTTTTCTTACTTTCTCTATCAGCTGCAAGTTTTTTGGCATAGACTCTTTGAGCAGCTTCCTCGGCTGTTGACATTGTAGGTTCTTCAGTCATTTTACAATTAAACATTTTTCCGTGAACGAATGTCTTAAATACCTTTAATGACGTCATCGTCATAATGACGACATGTCGACCTGATGACATGACGTCACTCGACACACAGACACAGACAATTTATTTTTCTATATATAGATGTCCCGGTGTCCCGGTCGTCATTTGTGTCCCGATGTCCCGGTCTGTAATTTTGTCAGTCGACAAACATGACGTCAGTCAACACACAAACATGACGTCACTCGACAGACACACAGACAAACAACTTATTTATGTATATAATATATATATATATATATATATATATATATATATATATATATATATATATATATATATATATATATATATATATATATATATATATATATATATGTATAAAGGTATAAACTTACATTAAAATGTGGAATTTCAAACTAAAAATGTTTTTTAAAAACTTTTTAAAACAGCCCTAGCATCCTTACTTCAATGAATTTCAACCAGGACTGATAAATAAGATGATATGAGATGATAAATTCATTCAAACGAAATAAAATAAAATAATTAAATACAAGCTTTCTAAGGTAATCTTTCTTTTTTGGCAGCTAGCGTTAAATGTATCTTTGTAAAGTGGTTTAGTAAAATATTTTCTTAGATCCTTTTTTTTAAATCTGAGTATAAAAAAATTAGTGAATATTCCCCTCAGTCCCTATTCAAAGAAATATTACTGTTTATTTTGAGACTAATTTCGATTGATTTCTGAACCACCTGTTTTATCCCTAAATCATTACTAATGAGAGAAGATTCTTCAAAATATTGTATGACTGGGATTAATAAACATATGGCAAGATAAAGCAGAATCAAAGGAGTTATTATAATTATTAGAAATTAATGCTTTGTCTATGTCTTGCTTATGCTGGTGTAGCCGTTTTTCTAGATTCTACTGAGTTCCGCCAACAAAAAATTGCCACAGTCGCACGGTATTTGACAAACCCCTCTTTGGGGAGTAACTGGGGTTTGATCTTTATCGGAGTTTAATAAATTTGTGATTTTGAAATTATTAGTGAAAAATACATACAATTTATTTTTTGTGCAAGCATTTTTAATGTTTTTATTGTTTTTGGGATGTACGAAGACAGATTATAGTTGAGGGCTTATCAGGAACCTCACATTGTGAAATATACTTGATTTTACGGGAATGACTTTTTAGTCTGCGGCAAAATGGAATGACAAAAGGAATGGCGCATCCGTTACCAAAAAGAATATCTCTTATAAAATTAATTTTGGCATTAATGTACTAATCGGAGCAAATGTTCAGGGCATGATCAATGAGAGAAGTTATAACTGCTCTTATAACTGCTTGTGGGAGGTGATATGAATTAAAATGAAGATATCTATTGTTTTGTGTTGGTTTTCTATAGATAGTGAAATCCAGTTTATCAGTATTATGAACAACTAACACATATCAAAACGGTAGTTTATTTTCAATTTTAATTTCTAGGGTAAACTGCAAATTTCTGTTATAAGTATTAAGATGATCTAAGAAACCTTTAGATTTCTTAGAAACCTCACCTTTTTCGTTCCTTGTCATTGGCATCGATCCGTCAATTCTGAATAACACAATACTTCCTACTGAAGAATATCAAATTATTTGGAAAATATTCAATATTATGCAGGAACCTCGTACCTCCACGAGAGTCTTCTAGTCTTGTTTAGATTCACGGTCTGAAAGCCCCCTTCACCTAGAAACTCATTTGGTGCACAGCTTCAAGTTCCTAGAAACGCAATGGAAAATGATCAGTTATATGAAAAGTAGTGAAAAATATGGGACATTGAAAAAAAAATCTTCTGGCTTCACGAAGAAACGGGCCCTGCCTCCACACTGTTTAGGCACAATGTTCAATTTCAAAGTCTTGCAGTAATGTTTGTTAGGATTCTGATTCTCCTGATATTTTCTTTTGGAAGTTCCTCCTAGTAAAATTCTAATTTTTCTAGTTTACAACCCTAAGATCACGTAACTGAGGATAGTTTCGACCTTCTGGGTTTAAACAATTTCACAATAAACATGAATAATTCCATTCAATTGGGATTTCCGACTGGAACGTGGAGAATCCTCGACATCCATAGTCTACCACCAGAATTTGAAATCAAAGGCATCAGTCAGCTCCCATTAAGCATAATATTCAGTTCTAAGTTCTTAGAATATTTCGTTATCAGCAAGATATTTCATGCATCTATTCGCTAATGAATATTCACTTCAAGTTCATTTCTATCTCTCTTTTCTTGGAATTGTATTAGAAATTTCCATAAGTTAGGGAATAGATATCATCTTCAAACCCAGTTCTTGAAGATCTATTCAGAAAATTAACTTACCTTTTTTATCCATTTCCAGAAAAAAGACATCGCTCGTATTTTTTGTTCGTTTTTATCTTATGAATTTCTTGAATTGCAATTCTTACTTATGCTATTTAGAATTCTTACTAAAGCTCCTTAGCAGGCAATGTATATATATATATATATATATATATATATATATATATATATATATATATATATATATATATATATATATATATATATATATACTAAGGAAGCAATAAAGGACTTGTTGACAGCGGGTGAGAATCGTATCTACTCTATATATTCTGGCAACACTGTTTTTGGCTTATGTTACCTGCCATCCCTACGTAATTCATACACAGATTAAATTAACAACAACAAGTTTTTTTTCAACTGACAGTAAGGAGTAAGACTTAAACATAAAACGAACAGGAATTATTCCGTATATGAATCCCCTCCCCACAAAAAGTTTTGGATTGTGACACGTCTGGCTGGGACCAGGTGCACTTCTATCATAGGACAACTCATCTACAGTTGCTACTAATTCCATATTTCATATTATTTTCTTTGACCTTTATCATACACAGCTCTGATAACCCAACCCCCCAAAAAACACACACGCAAAATTAAAATAATATAAATGTAAAAATCAATGCTATCGGATATTCTACGTAATACATACTGCCTATGATTTGGAATATAGGTTAATATTCAAAAATTCCTCCTTTTCTTCATTTATTTTTATTTGTCATATTTTCTCTTTGGCTGCTAAAATGAGGGGAAGAATTTGTACGGGGAGATATTCCTGGGCGGGGAATACGCCTATTACCCGTATTCAGAGGGGCAAAATTTCGAATTTAATAAAAAGGAAGCTCTAATATAATTTTTTTCTTTGTTGATAATCTAGATTAAATTAAAAATTAAGCAATATGAATTTTAAGTAGCAATTGCTCGAACCTAGTTTTTGCAGTTAATATGTTTAGGTTTTGAATGACCGCATGGTATAGCTATAATGCATTCAGTCAAGTCTTCTATCTGTCTCGTTCCTTAGAGTTCTGTTAGAAATTTCCATGAGTAAGAGACTAGATATCAAAGTGGAATCAATTTACGTAAAAGTAAGAACTGTTCGGGAAATTAGGTTACGCTAATACCGATCCTTAAGGTATCAAAAGGCGTTGACTGATAGATCTAATTCGTTTTGCATTTATTCAATCGGCTTTGTTCAATTGCTGCTGCTTAAGGTGTATGCTCCCTCTGTAGGTTTTCATTTTTTGACAATCTTACGGTTTTAATATTGCAAGGTGAAACAACAATTTTTCAATTATTCAATAGCTGAGATTTAGCTTTGTCACTCAATCGAGTAATATTTTGAAATTTGCCTTATTTATCCATATAAATTGAGACATATGTCAAAATAGCATGAATAACATATGAAAATAAGGAAATGTTTCTATTTTTGAAGCAAGTTTAGATCATTCTCTAAGAAAACGTAAAAGTAATATCCGAGGGAGCGCTGATTTCCCGCCATCTAGTGCACATCTTGGAAAGCCATATGTACCAAACAGTCTCGCCACGCTTGGAACAGTTCCTGGAGCGCTTGGTGCACTCCCCAAAATGCTAGGCACCGTTCAGTCCCGCTTGATTGTTTTGCATGCCTCATTTGGTTTTCTGAGAGTGGCCTCTCGGTAATATCATAATTCAGGGTTGGTGAATTTATTGACATGAACCTAATGAATTTAATCGTATAAGTATATTGTTCTTTTGATTTGTTATACTTGTAGAGTTGTTGCAAAATAGCATGTTTCAAAGTGATTAGGAACACTAATATTATTTAATATGCGATACGTTCTGCAGAGGTAGATATGGGCGACTTTGAAGCAAACAAGATTGAATCTACTTTTTCTTGATTTTAATGCTAAAGTAGTCAATTGGCTCTTTAACATGTAACTTTCAATAATAGAATTCTGGGAAACAAAACTGGATTAGCCTCGAACAATAAAGACAACTTTAAGAAGGGGTCTACAAAAACAAGATCTTCTCGTCGACATATGTTACATATATTTTTCCTACTTTTTTGCGAGTCAGACAAAAATGGGAGGGGGGATTAAACCAGGCAACCACCTGAATACAGTCATGATGACAGGTATACGGTCATCAAAATCAGCAATGAATTGTCTTTTAATTTGAATTTTGGATGGGAAGAAAGGCTTAGACTGAACATTTTTGTGTTGAAGCTGGTCCCTTTACTTCTCGGAAAAGAGAAAAAAATGGTGTCGAATACTGAAATTTTTATCCAAACAGGCGAAAAAAATTTAATACTTAATTGCTCCAAGGCACATTCTCTATGCTCAACTTTATAAGTAGTACTATGCTAACAGCTCACTGTACCACGCTGCCGTCAGAGGGAAACACGGTGTATACCCTCCTCTTCCACCCACGGATGTCATATCTGGCCGCTACAGACAGAAGAAGAACGCTCAGTAGGCATCCTTCGCCAAAAGTGCCTAAGAGCCATTCGTCCCCTGAACCTTTGCCAAAGAATAACCAGGAACACCTAATGCAATATGCAATTAGAAGCATTCATTATCCGCTATCATCAAGAGTAGATGGCTCAGGAGCTTTGGACACGTTATACGACGCCCAAGTGAGCACCTACCCAACCAGGCACTAGAATTTGATCCCCCTTCCTTGTAAAAGTAAAAAGAAGGGAGTTCAAACCAAATCTTTGCATGCCCAATGAAGAAATACTTCGAGTCTTTGCGTGGATTCTGGAAGCGCGGACGTACATCGGAAAAATTTGTCAGAAATCCACTACCCTAAACATTAGACCGAAGACATTGACAGAATATCACTAAGCGTGTCCTTGGTACCGAGTTGGAATGAACTTGTTTCAAGTACGACTACAACAAATTTATTCAAAGTTTCACTCCTTCCTTACGACCTCTTCTCATACCATCTTGGGACAACCTACTTCTCGTTTGACCCAAACGAATTGGTAAAAAGCGCAATCTATCATCCTTCATCTTTAAAACCTTGCATAAACATCCTAAACTTTCTTTTATTATTAAATAAAAAACGCCTCGCTCTTTACGCTAAAGTTTGACTCTTTCTCTTAACTCTACTTCTTAAAAACATAAGCGTAAAGAGCGGGGCGTCTAGGAACTAAAGCCCCTTTCATATACGGAGTAATTTCTGTTTGTTTTAAGTTTTAATGTCGCTCCTTACTTTCATTTAAAAAAACTTGTTTTTTTATTTAATTTCTGGACGTTTTTTAATTAACGGATGTTTTGATCTTGGCTCTCCGCACATAAATAATTAAAACGAAATTTGCTTATTATTTTTTTTTGGCTAAATGGCTTTCTCATGGTTCTAATCAGAAGTTTTGAGAAAAAAGGAGCGAGGGAGGAAGCCTAGTTGCCCTCCAATTTTTTTATTACTTAAAAAGGCAACTAGAACTTTTAATTTTTACGAATTAACTTACGTAATGAACTTCTATATTCGTATGTTTTATCGCCTATATGAGGGGGTTCACCCCTCGTTGATACCTCGCTCTTTACACCAAAGCTTAAATTCGGTCCCAATTCCTTAAGAATGACCCTTGAATCACAAAGGCCGTAGAATAAATGGTTGAAATTACTAAAAATACTTTAGCGTAAAGAGCGAGGTATTACGAGGAGGTAAGCCCCTCATATGTGTAATAATTTCTACTCATTTTAAGTTTTAATGCTTCTCCTCACTTTCAGTAGAAAAAAACTTTTCATATTAATTTGTTCATTGTATTTTTTAATAATGCTAAAAAAATCCTGTACCCCCTTCATTGAAAGTCTCTTCCCAATTGAGAAGTTTTTCCACGGAAAGATCCTCCCACTTAACCCCCCCCCCCCCACCTCAACTCTCCCTCACAAACCAATAAATCCCCGTGAAAACGTCCGTTACTATATGTAACGTTACTATAAGGGATACTATATGAAAACGTAACCATTACTATATGTAAACACAGGTCAAAGTTTGTAACTTGCAACCCCTCCCACGGGGACTGCGGGGGAGTAAGTCGTCCCCAAAGACATAGTTATTTGGTTTTTCGACTATGGTGAATAAAATGGCTATCTCAGAATTTTGATTCGTTGACTTTGGGGAAAAATGAGCGTGGGAGGGGGCCTAGGTGCCCCCCAATTTTTTGGTTACTTAAAAAGGGAACTAGGACTTTTAATTTCCGTTAGAATGAGCCCTCTCACGACATTGTAGGACCACTGGTTCGATACGATCACCCTTGAAAAAAATCAACAACAAAAAAACAAATTAACACGCATCCGTGATTTGTCTTCTTCCAAAAATGCGAAATTCCACATTTTTGTAGATAGGAGCTTGAAACTTCTAAAATAAGGTTCTCTGATACGCTGAATCTGATGGTGTGATTTTCGTTAAGATTGTATGACTTTCAGGGGTTGTTTTCCCTTATTTTCCAAAATGAGGCAAATTTTCTCAGGCTCCAGCTTTTGATAGGTAAGTCTAATCTTGACTAATCTTGATGAAAGTTATATATTTAAAATCAGCATTAAAATGCGATTTTTTTATGTAATTATTGGTATCAAAATTCCATTTTTTAGAGTTTCGGTTACTATTGAGCCGGGTCGCTTCTCACTACCGTTCGTTACCACGAACTGTTTGATAGACCTGGAAAGTGAGATCCATATTTTTTGTGTAGCTCATTGTTTGATATACCGTCAGTCAGAAAAGAACTTAAAGCTTGTATCATTTAAACAAACTTACCAAAATCATTTGCAAATATTCCTCAGCCTTTCAAAACGCGTAAAAATTCAGGATATTTCCCCCACTAAATGATAGGTATGTTAACACCAAAATTAGCACTGGTATATCTTTTTCAATTTGAATTTTTGGTGAGAAGAAAGGCTCAGAGTGAATATTTGATTTGAAACTTATTCTTTTGCTTCTCTAAAACTTCATGAAAAGTTAAAGAGCTTTTTTCTTTCTTTTTTTACAATTATTTCGGTTACAAGGCATTACCTCTATAATGTCAATTCGACACGAATAGCGTGATTATTTGAACACAATTTACCACGAAAAAAAATATTTAAGGGCTAATCAATAAGAAAACATGGAAAGAATTAGGGATAGGGATCCAATACAGTCTATATCATCGATGTGAAGGTGACTCGATGATCTTTAGCTTATGCCTATAGAATTATTGAATTGAAAACCAATCATACAAAAATTGTGTTCTTTTCACCGGCTCAAAATTTGAGTAAATGACAACAAATACAAAAAAGGTCGTTTTTTGGCTTCCCTCTTTGTTATGTGCTTAAGAAATATTGTGCTTGGCTTTCGAAACACGTGACACGAATAAACAAATTGAATTAAAAGGGACTTTGTGGAAGGATGAGATACGAGTCTTTCCTTGCTCTCTGTGATGTACCTCTTTAATTCATATTTCTATTTTACAGCGGTGTTAGGCCATTTGGTGTCTCCCTCCTTGTATGCGGATGGGATGAAAACCGTCCTTATCTCTTTCAATGCGATCCTTCTGGAGCCTATTTCGCTTGGAAAGCGACAGCAATGGGAAAGAACTATGTCAACGGAAAGACATTTTTAGAGAAAAGGTAATAAATTTTAATTAATTACTGGAATTATATAATGATCTTGGTTAGTACGGGGGGAAAAGAATTAAATTCGTTAATTATTGCTTAAAGTACCAAGAGCATAAACTAAAAAGTATTTTCCCTTTGGGCCCGTCTTAGGTCTATTCATGCCTGGAAATTACAATTTTCTTAGATTTTCCTTCGGTTGTTTCAAATTATAAAGCTTTTAGGATAGCACCACATTTTCTTCAGTGCAGTCATAGTGAATCATAGAAATAAGCAATTAAAACTAGTTGGTTAAATTTGACAACGATTTCATCCACCAAAATTAAAAAATTCTCAAAGACATTTACATCTTTTTAAGCTGTTGGGTGCCAATCTTTTCAGCTTATTTCCACTGGTTTTTCCTTTTAATATTTCTCACTTTTTTTTATTTAGGGCCAGCTACAATTCAAAACTACATAGCTGCACATGGAGGCTATGAAGTTTTTTCTAAACCAGTTAAAGAAATCTGGTTTCATTTTCATTGTCTTTAGTACTTTAAAGTGATTGGAAACTGAGATTATATATTTAAAAAATTAATTTTCTAGACTTGGAACAATTGAATATGCTTCACAGGTAAATTCTGAAAAATATTAATTGAAGAATTTTTTTTTTTGATTTTTAAGCTGGAAAACAATTCAAGCAAGTAATACTTTAAAATGGTCGAAAACACTATTCATGTATAATTACCCTTTTATATTAAAATGGCTCCCAAACATTTAATTCCTAAGAGTCATCATCGTAATAAATATTGCTTTCCCTGTCGGTAGCTTTAAATATCGAATACCTGTTCTTTTATTTTCTGTTTTGCATTTTATGTGTTCCTTATTAACGTTTCTTATATTTATATTTCCTTTATTTATGTCGTATAAATCTTGCCTATTTGATTCATCTCCGTTCTCTGTTTTGATCATTTCCTTGGGTTCTACTAGGTTATTTTAGCGGAAAAACAGGTAGGGGTTCTGAAAAAAACTTAATTTTTTAAGTTTCACCACGATTTGATTGCGTTACCGTAGATTGCAACATCCTCTTTTTTTTATTTTGGCTTTACACTTTGCCTGATAAAAACTATGTAGCTTTCCCTTCACCCCTTCACATGAAAATGTTTCTCATATGGATATATTTTCGATCTATATTTCTTTTATTTTTGCAAACTTATATGCATGTTTGCTTTCTTCATTTTTTTTTAAATCTAAACTCAGAAACTAACTTCGTCGTTTTGTTTTTTTGTGTTTTTTTTTCACGTGACTAGTTTTGGCTGGACATTTCGTTCTCTATATCGAAAGAAATGAAAGTGGCGCAAATAGGCACTGTCAGTATTAAGAGGATCCTAAATGACAATAACTAATGTCCTTAACATTGCTATACATTGTCAACATCCCTCTCAAGAAGGGGATGTCAGGACGACGGATGTCGACTCTTTTATTTCGATTTTATTCGTGGAAATGTTCATTGTCTCTTTTTGCTTCGGATAAAGGGAAATCGATCCTGGTTCCAATGTTTTGCATTAAAAATTTTATATGTTGCACTAGTATGTATGTATGTATGTATGTATAGTATGTATGTATGTATGTATAGTATGTATGTATGTATGCATAGTATGTATCCATGTTGCACTAGGATGATGATACCCAGTGGATGACAGAAATAAATAAATTTGATAATTGGGAATGTAAGGATAATTTTCGATGGGTAATTGTTTAATTTAATCATTTTGAAGTTATATTGATTTATTCTACATATTTGAAGTTGTCAAAAAAAAAGAAAAAAAATTAGAATAGGCTCCAAGCACCTTTGGGGGCAACTATATGCGTTATCAAGATTTCGCAATCCACAGGGTGTCGATAAAAAAGAATAAAAAAGAAAAAAACCTTGGTATTTGAACAAGCAACTGGTCTTATCATCTTACTCTGACATGTATTAAGCACTTTGTAAGGTAAATTAAGCTCTTTCTTCGGTATCTAATGGTTTTTAAAGGGAATAGGTTTAGTACTTGGTCTTCTCCTTTTTTTCTTTTTTTACCCTGGCATTCTGATACCTTGGTTTTGGTACCGAATTCTCACTCTTAGTCTTTTTTATTTAGTAAAGCAGTCTTATGGCAGATAATCTCTTCTATCTTGAAGAATATTTCTTGAAAAATCCCCCCTCCCCTTCATTTTTTTTATTGGCTTGAACTTCAAAGGCCATTTAGACCGTTCTAAGAAGACTTCAATCTTCACAAAACAACAAAATGGTTCTATCAGTTCGTGATGAAAAAAAAAAATTCCGTTCTATCCGGATCGCTTGGTATAAATTCTTGGCTAAGGGATATATGACTTTGTATAGTGCCAAGACAATCCTAAGTGACAATGAATACAATTTTTATGATTGATATCTTGGATATATGATATTACCCTCAAGCAGGGATATCTTGGAAATGTCAACTCCATTATTTGGATTTCCCCATGAAATGTTTATAGTTTTTTTTTTTGTTCGGATAATTGAGGATTATTTATATTATTAGAAATGAAATTGTTCATTGCGAAATTTTAGTAATAATTTTCAATAGGAAAATCTATTTGGGAAACTGGATATAAAATTACTTTTTAAGCTCATGAAAATTGTTTGTACTTTACGAGACATTGAAACCATCCAGTTTTGAGTCATTGGACCATGTTTTTTTGTACATTGACGTATTCTCGCTCTTAATTACTCTTATCTTACATGTCAGGGATGAGTCTAGTATTTTAATTTTTCTCCTAATTCTACGTTGAATAGAAATTGTCCTCTGTCCAAAGAAGGATTTCATTTGTTTTTATTCGCATGACCAAATTTGATAATAATTTCCGTTCTCTTTGTCTGAAGCAGGGAAGGTCATGTAAATGTCCATTATCAATATTAAGAATATTTTCGATGTCAATGACTAAGCTTCTTTGAGTTATTCTGCTTAGACAATATCCTTCTCATGAAGGGATCTGGGACAATATTGGCTCTTTAATTTAGTTTTTTTTTTCTCCGGGCAAGGAGAACTTCATCCATATTCTTTGAGCTAAAGGATGTGTTTATTGTTAGTAACAAGGAAGTCGAACTTCGTGCTTTATATCCTTTATTGTTCGTTCTAATATGAGTTATCCAAATTCTAATTCCAAAAAACTAAATTTAGTGTTTTGCTAAGACGTGTTGGTAGATTCGGTTAGGAATCACCAGGCATCGCCTCCGTTGTGAGGCAACGAAGATGGCGATACCTTGGAAGTATCTTCTGTATGCCAGATCATACACTTCCAAAAATGTTCCTCCATAGGCAACTGGATGGCAACCGTCACCGAGGTAGACCAAAGAACACGCTCCGTAGGACATACGGGTGTGACAGAAGAGCCCTCCAGACGAGTATCATCCCAGATTGAAAAGATATCTGTGCAGTGACCCACTTGAGGGAAGATTGGGAGCTACTCATTGACGTCCTGTGTGCCTCTGGAGGCACTGAAGGAACTAAGGTCTAAGATAAGAAGTGCAATTTAAGAATCTTGGTCTTTGAGATAAAGGGTCATAGACTTAATAGTGGAAAGCAAGATCAAGGTTCAGGTCTCTGGGAAGGAAATTGTGAAATTGGTTCTAATGCTCGTCATCAGCACGCAGCGTTTTTTAATGCTGATGTGCAAGATAGGTGCTAAATATTTTTTTATGACGTTAAGATAAGATTCTAAATGTGATTTGAGACCACAATGGCTAGAAACAATTATGGAAACCTAGAAATGTTGAAAATCAAAAATCAGTGAAAGTTCGAACCAGTGAAAAAAAATCAGGACAAAAAGTAGATAGTGAAAAGTATAAAGTAGCACAATCGCGAAAAATGTCAAATCGGTTGTTCGAAGGCATGTTGATTTGTTTGCTTCTGTTATTTGCTAATAACGGAATGGCAACATGGATGATTTTTAATGTTTAAATTTTTCGGGCAAAAAACGTTGTCGAATTTAACTAAGTAGTTCGGCTAAGTTTAATTTAACTAAATTTATTTAAGTTGAATTAACTAAATTTAACTGAATTGATGTAACTTAAATAGTTTACGTTAAATTTAACTAAAAACGGTAACACTGGTGATAGGTAATGCTTGAACTTTGCGGACAGAAATTGTTATCGACTTTCACTAAAAGTTTGGCTTATTTTTGTTTTCACTGTCCAATAGGTTAATACTGGTGAAAATATGGTACTGTCCTAAAAACTTCCTAAAAATTGTTAAGTTAACTAGTTTTATTTATTCATTTTCATGCATGGTAACACTGATTAAAATGTGGCACTGCCCTAAAAACTTCAGGATTTGAATTAATCAGTCGGAAAATCTTAAAAATCGAGGTTTTTATGCATGAATAAACCTAAGATGAGTTCGAGGATTAAAAAAATAGTTTTTTTTATGTTCTTGTTAATTTAGTATGTCTTTCATGTACTGCCAAGAACTCAGCTAAGATTTTGGCCAAAATTTATGACAACTGATCTCTGAATTTAGCTCTCTTAACATTTTTTTTTTCTTTTTACTGAAGTATTCACCATGAAGGTATTCATTGGAAAAAATAAATAATTAAATCTTAGTTCTCAAAATAGTTTAAAAAATTGTATCCTAGCTTTATGGATTTTATTAATTTGATTCGTCTTAAATTATTATAATGAATAATTTAAGCAAAATCAACATAACTTTCATTGTTAATTTAATAAGCAAGGATGTTTTGTTTTCATTAAGTAAGACAACTAAATGCTAAATCAACTAAATGCTAGTTGTTAAATTATCTATATCCTTTAGTCCGCAAAATTACCATTCTTTTTTTCCTTCTGTGCTGTAATAATATAAATTTTACAGCAGCCTATAGTTTCGATAAGACTTTTATATCCGTTCTGGGAAATGTCTACTTCAAAAGTAATAAATGTCTCATGAATATATATATATATATATATATATATATATGTATATATATATATATATATATATATATATATATATATATATATATATATATATATAAATAAGTTGTCTGTGTGTGTGTCGAGTGACGTCATGTTTGTGTGTCGACTGACGTCATGTTCGTCGACTGACGAAATTACAGACCGGGACATCGAGACACAAATGACGACCGGGACACCGGGACATAGGGAATATAAATGACGACCGGGACAATCAAAGAGAAAGCGACCGGGACACAAGGAATGTTCGATTAGCAATCACCATCAACAAAGAACCGGGACACAAATGACAACCGGGACACAGGGAATATAAATGACGACCAGGACACTCAAAGAGAAATTACAGACCGGGAAACCGGAACACAAATGACGACCGGGACAAAAATGACGACCGGGACACCGCGACACCGGGATTATAAATGACGACCGCGACACTCAAAGAGAAATTACAGACTGGGACACCGGGACACAAATGACGACCGGGACAAAGGGAAACAACAACAACGGGGACGCTGGGGGCACAGGGGGATATATAAATGACGACAGGGACACAGGGAATGTTCGATTAGCAATCACCATCAACAAAGCTCAAGGGCAATCATTAGAATAATGAGGTATAGATCTGAATACAGATTGTTTTTCCCACGGACAATTATATGTTGCATGTTCAAGAGTCGGTAAACCTGACAATCTATTTATATGCACAGACAATGGGACAGCCAAGAATGTTGTACATTCGCAAGTTTTACATAGTTAAAAATATATATATATATATATATATATATATATATATATATATATATATATATATATATATACATATATATATATATATATATATATATATATATATATATATATATATATATATCTATATCTATATTCACAGGTGGGACACAGGGACACAACTACAATGGCGCGTAACTAATATGGCGCGTAACGACTTGCGCGCGGGGGGGGGCTTGGGGGGGGAGAAATTCTTGTAAATAATCTTCTGACTAAAATCTATTTGTTCTCTCTACTGGTTTTAAATTTTTCTCTTTAGCACAGGAGAGCCAATCAGGTTTGAACGAGGCGGGGATATTTGACTTTCTTTTTTTTATACGCTTCAAAACACAGTTTTTAGGCAGTATGCTTCAATAAGAATATTTCTTTAAGATAAGGTAATTGTATAAACATAAAAAATATAACAATGATATAACTGAATATTATTATATAGCATTTCTTTTATTCATTTTTTTTCTTGGAAATTCGGTAATTGCATCTTCTATATCGGAAATAGTGGATATAGAGCTAATCCTCAGTGTGAGACAGTTTTTCAGTGACAATACCTAAGGTCTTTATTTATGACATCCTGTCTTGTTAATGTCCTTCTAAACATAGGATCTCCGGTCAATTACGAAGGTACTTTTTGTCTAGACACAAGGAAATCATTCATTCCCAGCATAATTGTAAAGGTTTTAACGGATAAATTTTGGATAATATTAAACGTTTACATTGGACAACACTGTAAGGTGTGAAGGTCTTCGTTGTTTCAATTTTAATTCCTAACATATTGTAAAAATTTTAGTGGTTAATTCTGATGATTGAAAACTGCAAGGTCTGAATGTTGTTCCGGAGGATTTTATTTGTCACCCATACCATCCGTCACTTTTTTTTCAAAGTTCTCTATTCACTTAAGTACCTTTAGAACTATGTAAGTGCTTACACTCACATAGAATCAAACAGTTCGTGGTAACGAACTGTAGTAAGGAGCGATCCGGCTCAATAGTAACCAAAACTCTAAAAAATTGAATTTTGGTATCAATAGCTACATCAAAAGAATCGCATTTTAATGCTGATTTTAAATATATAAGTTTCATCAAGTTTAGTCTTACCCATCAAAAGTTACGAGCCTGAGAAAATCTGCCTTATTTAGGAAAATAGGGGGAAAACACCCCCTAAAAGTCGTAGGATCTTAACGAAAATGACACCATCAGATTCAGCGTATCATAGAACCCTACTGTAGAAGTTTCCAGCTCCTATCTACAAAAATGTGGAATTTTGTATTTTTTGCCAGAAGACAAATCACGGGTGCATGTTTATTTTTTTTATTTTTTTTTCCTGGGGTCATCGTATCGACCAAGTGGTCCTAGAATGTCGCAAAAGGGCTCATTCTAACGGAAATGAAAAATTCTAGTGCCCTTTTTAAGTGACAAAAAAAAAATTGGAGGGCATCTAGTCTCCCTCCCACGCTCATTTTTTTTCCAAAGTCAACAAATCAAAATTTCGAGATAGCCATTTTGTTCAGCATAGTCGAAAACCATAATAACTATGTCTTTAGGGATGACTTACTCCCCCACAGTCCCTGGGGGAGGGGCTGCAAGTTACAAACTTCGACCAGTGTTTACATATAATAATGGTTATTGGGAAGTGTACAGATGTTTTCAGGGGTATTTTTTTGGTTTTGGGGGTAGGGCTGAGGGGAGGGGGCTATGTGGGAGGATCTTTCCTTGGAGAAATATGTCATGGGGGAAGAAAAATTCAATGAAAAGGGCGCAGGGCGCAGGACGAATCTGGTCACGGTAGAAAAAAACGTCAAATTCAGAGCTTAATATACAATGCTGGGTGTTCGGAGCCTCTCTATTATGGAGTATAATTGAAAATAACACAACTATACGAGCAATAAAACATATATACCACAACCATAACTCAACTAACGAAAGAACTGCTAAGAGATAACACAACTATAAAGCGAAAACAGGTGAAAACTAACGGGAAAATAAACGAACTAAGAGGTGGAAGGGGCCCAGAGAAAAAATATAATCCTTTTCCAATTTTGAGCCTAACTTCCGCAAAGGAGTAATAATGTCAGAAGCCCCGAAATACCGAATTATTTTCTTTTCAAACTGTTCGTGGTAACGAACTTTAGTAAGGAGCGACCCGGCTCAATAGAAACCAAAACTCTAAAAAATGGAATTTTGATACCAATAGCTACATCAAAAGAATCGGATTTTAATGTTGATTTTAAATATATTAGTTTCATCAAGTTTAGTCTTACGCATCAAAAGTTACGAGCCTGAGAAAATTTGCGTTATTTTAGAAAATAGGGGGAAACTCCCCCTAAAAGTCATAGAATCTTAACGAAAATTACACCATCAGATTCAGCCTATCAGAAAACCCTTCTATAGAAGTTTCAAGCTCCTATCTACAAAAATGTAGAATTTTGTATTTTTTGCCAGAAGTCCCCATGGGAGGGGCTACAAGTTACAAACTTTGACCAGTGCTTACATATAGTAATGGTTATTGGGAAGTGTACAGGCGTTTTCGGGAGGATGTTTGGTTGGGGGAGGGGCTGAGAAGAGGGGGATATACTGGGGGAACTTTCCTTCGAGGAATTTGTCATGGGGGAAGAAAATTTCCATGAAGGGAGCGCAGGATTTACTAGCATTATTTAAAAAAAACAATGAAAAAAATAAATATGAAAAATTTTTTTTCAGCGGGAAGTAAGGAGCAGCATTAAAACTTAAAACGAACAGAAATTATTACCCATATGAGGGGCTCACTTCCTCCTAATACCTCGCTCTCTACACTAAAGTATTTTTAGTAATGTCAACTATTTATTCTACGGCTTTTGTGATTCAGGGGTCATTCTTATTGGGACAAAATTTAAGATTTGGTGTAAAGAGAGAGGTACTGACGAGGGGGCGAACCCTCTCATATGTGTAATAAAAACATGAGAATAAAAAATTCTTTACGTAAGCTAATTTATAAGTTACGTATATCTTTTACTAATAAAAAGATTCGTAAAAAATTAAAAGTTCTAGTTGCCTTTTTAATTAACCAAAAAATTGGAGGGCAACTAGGCTTCCTCCCCACTCTTTTTTCCCAAAATCATTCGATCAAAATTATGAGAAAGCCATTTAGCCAAAAAAAAAAAAAAAAAAAAAATGCAAATTCCTCTGCGGAGAACCAAAATCAAAACATGTATTGATTCAAAAACGTTCAGAAATTAAATAAAAAAAAACAAGTTTTTTCAACTGAAAGTAAGGAGCGACATTAAAACTTAAAACGAACAGAAATTACTTCGGATATGAAAAGGGCTGCTTCCTCATCAACGCCCCGCTCTTTACGCTAAAGTTTTTTACTGTTTTAAAAAGAAGAGTTGAGAGAAAGAGTCAAACTATAGCGTAAAGAGCGGGGCGTTGATGAGGAAGCAGCCCCTTTCATATACGAAGTAATTTCTGTTCGTTTTAAGTTTTAATGTCGCTCCTTACTTTCAGTTGAAAAAACTTGTTTTTTTTATTTAATTTGCAAATAAAAGCTGGGATGCAAGGTCACCAACAATGGTGAAAGGGGACAAATGTCAGAGGTTCTCGGCTTTGAAGGGATCCTGGTATGTTAATAAGAGCGAAAGGCGATGCAAACAAAAACAGAAAAAGGAAAAAATATCTGAAAATGCTGGGATTTGCTTCAAACGAAGCTGAGCCAAAGAGGAAACGATTAATATCGTTGTAAAAAGTGTGCTATTTCATTGCCTTATTTGTGATATTTTGTCATTTATTTTGTGAGCCTATCACTCTATTCCTTAAATATATGTCAAAGAGGAAGCCAATTAAGCCTGCCTTTCTTAAACCTAATTGGTTCTGCTGTGTTCTTATGTGATATCTTAAGCCATTAAAAAGAACGACAAGTTTTTGAATCACAGATTTAATTATAAGTAGTTTCTCTATGTCTCGGGGTAAGTTTTTTTGAAGTGAGTTTCCTCAGTTTCTAAATTTGATATATATATTTCGTTTAGAGACAGTTTTTTCCCTTTAATGTTGCATTTTATCCTCCGAATAACTTATGCAAGTTTGATGGAGTATTATGGAATCAGTTTAGTCACAATCTGGGAAGAAATTGCCGCCTTTTTTCTATTTTCACTTTATTTCGTGTATGCAGCATAGGAATAATGCGTTTGGTAGAAAATCATTGTAAAAAAAGCGACGGTGTTTTGATTATTAGCGTGAGTGTAGTACATAGATACACACAGCGTCAACCCTAAGGGGGAGGGCTATAAATTCAGAGAATGTTTAATACCTTCTGTCTTTTTTATCGAAAAGTATAATTCTTATTTGATAACCAACAAAATAATTTACCAATTTCTTACTTTTAATTTTAGCGAAGTAAAAATGTAATCTTTGTCATTGCACATAATAATGAAGGGTTTTAGTATCTTAGATGTTTTTTCTCTATTAAATTGTTTTTAGTTTCAAAACATTTAGTTTTTATTATTTTCATTTTTGAATAAAAATTTTTTCTCCTTTCAAATATTTTCTATCAAGTAAAAAGTTCAGTAATTAGAAAGAGGTAACTGTTAAATATACCAAATTCTTTCCTGAACGTATTTTAATAGACGTCCGAAAAAAGATTTGGATTATCGAGATAGAGACAAGAGAGAGTTTCATGGGACGTTTTGGACTTCAACTTCAAATAACTTTAAAATTTAATGGATAAATCAAATACTAGAGCATCTGCAGCATTTAGAAATAGTCCATATGTCAGTGGAAAGAGAGCGGAGATGCGATCTGTTACGATTGTCTTTCATAAATTAAAAGCAGGATGTAATGAATTTCAGTCAGGTAACAAAAGCGCATAGGAACAGATGAGATTATTTTTAATATTTTGTGCAATGAAAACCATGCCAGATCATGATTCCTTGTCATAAGAGTAGAAACTATCCAGAAGTTTCAAAGGTGTATCTCACTGTATTCTTTAGTTCTTTTAAGCTGTATTTATAATTCTTCTGTAATATCTAGATATGTTTGGGATAAATCATAACAGATACAATGGCGTAGACTCGGTAAAGAGCGATGTGTCTCCCATTTTTTTCGGAAATGCCGGCTGTATTGGAATTTCAGAATTATAGTAACATTTCAAGTGACTAAACCGATTATAAGATTTTCAACCATCGTTCGGGCTCCTACGGCCCCACATGGCATTTGGTCAAATTTGAAAATAGCCAATTTATTCAATGCAATGAAAAAGCCCAAAAGTCATTCTTCCTAGGGCAATATGATGTTTGCAGCTCCAGGCATTATGCACATTGCCCATTTCAGAACAGTGACTTCATAGATATATTTTAGTAGCGACGTGGATATGTTACTGCTTATTAAAAACACTCATTCAGGTGTTTTCGATATGTAAATAAAGTTCAAATTTGGCCCTAGAGCCTAGGAATTTTTTTTAGCGCGTTGCCATTAGCTTTTTTTAATAAAAGGATTTGATTTTGAACTCCATTACACCCCCTTCTCTATCCCATAAAAGGTTCAAACGGAGTCCTTGGGCCTGAGAAGAAAGAATGATTTTTGGTTGGATGTCAATTCTTTACTACCCCCCCCCCCCAAATTTGGAAGATGGAGAGAAGTGAAAAATCTTGTATATTGCGTTATTATTATTCTTTCATATAGTTTGGTTATATGTTTATTACGGATCTTTCGTTTTCATTTTTTTTAAATGTGTAAAGATTGATTTTTTTATAAAAAAATTTATACAAACACCATATATTTAGATTAAAAGGAGTTTGGTTCAAGAGGAACACTGAGTAATAAAACAAAATGAGCAAAATATGGCCTTGACCGCGAAAATTCAAGAATATAATTGATTTTTTTTTTCGTGTGCTCGTTATTTGTTTAATAATATGATTTATTTTATTATAATATAATAGAATTTATTTTTGAATTTATAAAAAAATTATTCTTAAAATTAATATTTTTATTCTTAAATTTATAATTTATTTTATTATGATAATATAATATAATTTGTTTTATTTTTTGTGACTTGTTTTTCGGGTCTGTTTGGTCCCGTTTTCCAGATTTGAATTGATTATTCTTAAAATTAATATTATTCTTAAAATTAATATTTTTATTCTTAAATTTATAATTTATTTTATTATGATAATATAATATAATTTGTTTTATTTTTTGTGACTTGTTTTTCGGGTGTGTTTGGTCCCGTTTTCCAGATTTGAATTAATTCTCTTCCTTTTTTACTGTTTAATTAATTTTTTACTATCTTACTTTTTCCCCTGTTTTTCGGGCCATTGAGTCCATCGAGGAATGTCTATTTGTAGTAATGTGATGTGTTTTTTGTAGTGTTTTTTGTAGTTTTTGTAGTTTTTGAAAAATGTGTTTTTTGTAGTAAATTTAATGTTTATAGATTAGCTTGGACTTGAAAAAGGGGAACGTTTCCTGGGAAGGGAGGTATTTTCGTCTCGGTTTAGCCTTTGTGTCGTTGAATAAATAGTATTCTTTTCTTTTTAGGTACAGTGAAGAGCAAGAGGTGGACGACGCCGTTCACACTGCCATTCTTGCGTTGAAAGAGGGATTTGAAGGCCAGATGACGGGGGATAATATCGAAATTGGCATTTGCACTGCGGACGGGTTTCGTCGTTTATCACCCGCTGAAGTTCGCGATTATCTTGCTAATGTTTAAGATTCATTTTGTACTTTTCATTTTGTGATATACCCAAGTCTATGTAATTTGATTGTGGTTTTTATTTTTAGTTCATGGAAAGAAGTGGAGGAATTTGTTGCTTAAATACCAAAGTTTCTGTATAATATTAGGGAAACTGGCGTGTAATATGTGTTTTTCAAGCGTATGAGAATTTGTTAAGTAAATAGTTTAAATGCAAAATATAAAAAAAGTGGACCAGATGGGGAATTTTGTATATAAGAATTTTATGATAATTTCAATTGGATTTGTTTTCAGATTCAGGATTCAGAAATGAAGATAAACTTCTATTTGTACTTTTTATTTTGTGAAGCCTATTTAACTTGATTTCGTTTATTTTTTTTAGTTTAGAAGTGGAGGAATTTTTGCTCAAAATCAATTTATTTAAGAATATGTAGAATATTAGGGACATTTCACGTAGAATCTGAATTTTTCAACTGCACGCGAATTTGTTGATGCGTTGATTTGAATTTCAAAAATATTCCAAAATTGTTGGACCAGACGGTGAATTTAGTATCTAAGATTTTTTTATCACAATTTGATTGGATCCAGGGACGGTGGTTCATTAAAAGGTTCGTTAGTGTTTAAGTTTCAATTATCTCAAATAATCTTAAATAATTTTTGATACGGAAGTTTTTTTTTAACGCTTCATAATACAAATGTAAATTTATATATTGAAGAACATGTACCAGCAGGATGAGGAGAATATTTAATTGATTATTAATTGAGTAATTAATTGATTTGTGTTGAATTTGAGGAGGAAAGCAGAGCACACAAACAACGGAAAAACGACTAATGAATTGCAAAAAAAAACGAAGAAGAGCTTGAAAAAACACTGAAAAACAAACTTCAATTTTAAAGTTCCATTCAACTTCAACAAAACTTCAATTTCAATTTCAATTTATTTCAATTTTAAAATAAAACTTTCAATTTTAATTTAATATCAATTGATTTGTATTGAATTTGAGGAGGAAAGCAGAGCACATAAACAACAGAAAAACGACTTAGAAATTGCAAAAGAAAAGAAAATAAGAAGAGCTTGAAAAAATATTGAAAATCAAACTTCAATTTTTAAGTTCAATTCAACTTCAACAAATTTCAACAAAACTTCAATTCAATTTCAATTTATTTCAATGTCAAAATCAGAATTTCAGTTTTAATTTAACATTATTTGATTTGTATTGAATTTGAGGAGGAAAGCAGAGCACACAAACAACAAAAAAATGACTTAGAAATTGCAAAAAAAAAAGAAAATAAGAAGAGCTTGAAAAAAGATTGACAATCAAACTTCATTTTTAAGGAATGTTTTGACTTGATTTTAATACAAAATAAGCAATTTAACTGTATAAATTTAATTATTAATCAAAAGATCAGCTTTTGTTATTTCATTTGACCATCTTCAGAGAATATCTTTATCCAAACAAAATGCAGTTAGAAGAAAAATAGAAATTAAAAAAAATAAATAATTATATATAATTAGAAAAGAAACAAAAATGCAGTTAGAAAAAATAGAAAAATAGAAATGCAATAGAAGAAAAAACAGTAACAGAGTAAAGAATATTTCTCAGACGTGTCATCATGGTCTCATTAAATTTGCCATCAAATTCAAAGATAGAACCCTCTAATGGAAAAGTAAATGTTTGAAATATCATTTGAAACAAAAAAATAATGTGAAAATACAACGCTGTACTATTATATACAGACGTTTTTCTTAAACGAACTTTTTCATTTTTGATGCACCTCATTTTGGGATTGTGTTCCAAAACGTAGCAGCGCTGTGTTTTGGAAGAGGAATTCGGTAAATATTGCTATTAACAGTTTGTTAGCTCACAAAAACACGATTGTAAATAATTGAGTATTTCTATTTGTGGGGAAGGTGGAAACACGCCTTTAATCCTTTTTTATGGCAAAATTCATGGCATTAGGCTACTAAAAACTGAGAGCCTGATTTCCCACTAATTAATCATTTATTAGGTTGTATCCCCATAGTTGTGGATGTTGGACCTCCTTTAAAATGAACCAACAGTCGGCTTTTTACCTTCCCTTGGGAGACCATTACAAACAGAGGTGCAGCATCTTACACAGCTCTTCTTCAAGTACTTAGTGCAGGTTCTCTCTTATTTTAATCAGTCCCATCGTACCAGTTTGCTTAAGATGCACATGATTGTTGCTCATTTTGCTTCAGCCTCTTAAGAACGTTCGTAAATAATTAAGTATTTCTGTTTGTGATGACGGTAAGAGTAGGCCTTTAATCTTTTTTATGGTAAAATTCATGGCATTAGGCTGCTAAAAATTGAGGGCCTAATTCCCCACTATTTATTCATTCATTAGGTTGTATCCCCATAGTTGTGGATGTCGATCCTCCTTTAAAATGAACCAACAGTCGGCTTTTTACCTTCCCTTGGGAGACCATTACAAACAGAGGTGCAGCATCTTACACAGCTCTTCTTCAAGTACTTAGTGCAGGTTCTCTCTTATTTTAATCAGTCCCATCGTACCATTTTGCTTAAGATGCACATAATTGTTGCTCATTTTGCTTCAGCCTCTTAAGAACGGAAAAAATACCACCTAAAATATTCTTGAGTTGCATGCAGGATCGTTCAACTCTTATTACATCTAGTAGTATTGCATCTACTTTTCATTTTATCAATCATCAACCCTTTTGACCACGCAGGTTTGTATTTGTACTATTGAGGCCTTCTTGACCATTTTCCAAGATAAGATGGCATTGATTAAGAAAGCCACAAAGGGATTGGATGGCCCTCCTCTCTTTTCTATGTATTCTGGTAACATGTTTCTCAAACTACTGCATTTGCCATTCTTATGCGATTCATATATAAAAAAACAAACATTCTACTTCGATGAAACACTTTATCCTTGCATTAAATTCTCACATAAGCCACTTACATCAACCCTCTTTTTTCTAGCACATATATTCTTGTTACGTCAATTTAAACTGGGATTATATCCCATGCAGAGGGAAGCTAAATTTTTTATCACAAAAGAAGCTCTAGTCGTACTCTACAATGGTTGAAATAGATTTTGCACTTCTTGTTATTTTTCAATTTTTATTGAAAAGCTTTAATGCTTTTCAATTCCTGAGAAGCTTTGTAGGGAATCTGCTTCATTGGCAAATTTTTTATAAACTTGACATTTGTTCTGTTTATTTGTATACTTTACGAGCACTATCGGCAACGCAAACGAATATTTTTTTTTCTAAAAACTGAAACCCTGGGGGAAAGTAGGAAACCAAATTACCAAAAATAAACATTATGCGTTGCTAATGCTAGCTAATACTTAGGTTGGGATGTGTTTACTTTTTAATTTAACATATCAGTAAAAACTTGTATTAGTTCCTAAAAAAATTTGATGTCTTAACACCTTCCCTTTAAAGAATTGGTTATTTTTTATTTATACAAGGAAATAAATCATACTTTTGTTGTGAGTCACAAATATTAATTTAGCTTTTTTTAAAGCTAATAAAAAATTGTCAAATTAAATTATCATTTTCCTCGCCTGATTGTTCCAAATTCTAATGATCTTAGAAAAAACATGTTTGTAAAATAAATTTCAAAAGGCACTTTACAAACCATGTGGAGCCCATTATACTCAGGTATTTGTCAAAATTTAGGGGGGAGAGCGCATGTCATGTTGAATGTTTTAATTCCACAAGCCTGAGCAGAACGACACAGTTGGAATCATCGTTTCCAAAAAAATGTATTTGAATGACCTAAACTGTTTTGTGCTTCGAAAGGCGGGTTAAACAGAAAATATATTTTTAAGCTGAACGTCCAATCTACGCACTCATAGGTCATACCGTAATTCTGACTGTACCAATCGATTCACTGCGAAAAGTAAAGTCAAAATTCACCATAACAAAAATAGAGAGAAGATGCACACATTGATTGGAGGTGGTGCAGCACCACTTATGGTTTTTATTAAAGCAACTCGATTTTGAAAGGCTAAATAAATACCACTAGTTCTCTTAGGACTAAATAAACTTTATTACTCTAAAAACTTCAGTTTATGATTTTTCTAAAATTTTCATAGTAAGTGCTTATTTTTTCTATTTGATTAAGATTGGGAACCCTTGAATTAAACTGCAAATATTCTAATTTTTTACACTTTACATGTACCAAAAAGTAGTCTTCCTTATTAAAAGAAGGTGTTCTGTTCTTAGTGGCTCCTCAGAAACAAATTGAATTCTGGAATGTCCAAAGGCCTATTCATAATGAGATTTATCTAACGCCAACTTCATTGATAGGAAGATTCATCAGGCTGAGTAGATCAAATAGGTGTTAAATTTTGTTTACAAAACAAAAATTAATTATTAGCCGCACTGTAAAGTTTTTCTCCAAAAATAACATACTGAGTGCGAAAGAATCCTACGAATTTTTGCCTATCGGACCCTTTCCGTATATCAGTTAGGACATTGGGCATTGTGAAGTTGTTGCCAAATCAGCGAAAGAAAAACGTCGACTATCAACGTTCGTTTTCCAAAAATGATAGCTGGTGGCCCCTTTCTCTCCATTGTGTATAGGTATGGTGTGTAATGTCAGATGCATCACGGCGAGGATCTAAAGGGCTGCACCAAGACACCTCGCGATTTTTGAGCCTTGTGATGTGGAGAAGATACAAGTGCATTGGTTACAATTAAAGCTAACAAACAATATGTGCCATCGTTTTCGAAGCTTCATAGAAAGGGCGAATAGAGGAAACTTACAGTTTTTCACTCAAACCAGTTTCTCGGTCCAGCTAAACGACTTCACAAAGCTGTCTTACTCTGTATTTGTTACTAAACCTCCGCTGAAAATCCCATAATAAACTAGAATCTGTATGTGATAAATCCCTTGACGCTTCTAATGTTGAACTCAAACAACGAGAAAATAGTTAGCGGGTGGATGATGCACAGAAGGCTACAATGGTGAAATTAGCACTAGCAATTAAAAATCGAAATCCGGTCTCCAGTACAAATAGAAAAGCCCCAACGTACGTCATTACAATTATCCGTGATTACCTTGGCGCCAAAGATATGCAAAGTCAATGAAGTCGACATGCCAATCTGATCCAAATGGTTGAACCCTATATTAAAAACAGTTTGTGTCATTGGACGTAAACGGTAATCCCAATGCTAAAATTGTCGCGGTAGGTCAACTTTGCCTTACTAAAGAAATCATATATACATAGGAACATCTTTTCTCATCTGACACTATAGAACTATACAATATAGTGCCATCACACATGCCCCACTTTGTGCCTGCGGGGAAGCCCCAAAACAAGGGTGCTCCTCAGGTTGACTTGCTACAATAATAAATAGACATACTAACTCTGAACTATTTACTAAATCTGAAAATTTCCTTGCAGTTAAAGTGAGCGTTGTTTCCAGTAGTACAGTAAGCATAGCCTTACTTAGGGATTTTGCTGTTTCTGATCAACTGCCATTGGGTTTTAGCATTAATGTTCCACTTAACCGTGCACGGGTACCTCAAGAATCCAATTGGCGTACAGAAGTAGAATAGAATAGGGTTGATATGCCCCAGTACCAGTATTCCATGGATATCTTCTTACAAATGTAAAAATACCATTTGAGCTGCTTCAGAATTATGTTCTGTCTTCAGTCGATGAAACTCGTCTCAATGCACGCGTTGTTATAAGCGGACTAGCCGTTTGTCCTTCGCACGAAAGAACGAGTTGGATCCTATGTGAAGGGCTGGTCCCAGAATTCATCTTTTGCTTAGGCTTGCAATAAGGTCAAAATTTGGCGAGGTATCAGGATAGAGTGCGGCCATCCTAGAACTCATATTGTAAATCAACTCCGCTTGTCCACCAAGCGCCGCTTTTCAAAAGAGCTGGAGAAACATAGAACTACTATTCACTCCAATTTTTCTGGAAAGAATATTCATGACCCAAGAGTTCTATGGAAACACTAGCACATGAAAAAAGAGAAAATCCCGACCACTCACCTTATGCAGCCTCCACCAAGTTACGGGAACTACATTTCTAAAGATTTTTCAAAAACTAAACTCATTAATAGGGAATATTTTCAAGCTTACGCTTGGGCAGATAGATTCAGAGTTCATGGTGTGAAGAACTCATGGTGGTATTGATTCAGAGTTCATGGTTTGAAGACCTCTTTTTAGAATTAACCTATCGCTAATAATTGGTAAAGGATTATAGTCTCTTCCTGACCTACCGCTAATATTTCGATAATAATTAATTCTGTGACCAAAGAATTATAATCTAAATAAGTGGATTATTATATTTTCATGATCAGTAACCTAAGTGATATATGTCAGGATCAAGCAGTGCGAATTTAAACAGGACTATCCGATATTCATAGGCAATTACGTTGCGATAAAGGTGGCAGGAGAAAAGTAAGGAGTAGAGGGGTGACAGGGTTGTTTGTATGAGCTGCTGTACCCGACGGGTACTGTGGGTATATTATATTATATATATATATATATATATATATATATATATATATATATATATATATATATATATATATATATATATATATATATATATATATATATATATATATATATATATATATATATATATATATATATACATACATATATATATATATATATATATATATATATATATATATATATATATATATATATATATATATATATATATATATATATATATATATATATATATATATATATATATATATATATATATATATATATATATATATATATATGCGACGGCGAGTGCTGTCGCATTACGAGTGCCTGTGATTATTTACCCTTTCCGTGATTTGAATAATTGCTGTTACCTGGCGCGAGACCGGACCTCTTTTGGATAATGTTTTTGATCATTGTTCGACTTTACAGTATTGGAAATTTAAAATGGGAACTGGTAATTGGGCGAAAATGAACTGTTCTACAATCTTATCCTGTTCTTTGTGCAGAAAAATCTTGCCAAAGGAGTTTCGCCCGATATGATAAAAGACTACATTGCTGATTTCTTCGAGTCTTTTTCTCTTTCTGAGACCTGTAAATTGCTTTTTTAAAGCTGTTTCCTAATGAAGTCCCTGACAATATTTCTTTGCTTGTCAATTGCCATTGCCAGAACATAAAGCTTCCGAAGTTTGTTATCAAATGTCCCAGCGAAGTGCCAATGATCCCTGTCCGTTCCTTCATTACCCTTAGTGCCCTCAGGTGAACTCTTGTCTTGAACAGCTGCGTGGCCTTGCGTCTAAGGTTACTGCGGACAGTCGTAAGCTTGGATCTCCTATTCCAAATACGGAAAAACTGTCATACGCTGTCGTTGTAAGGAAACAACCCCCGGAACGACCCCATCCTACGCGTGAAGAAGCTCGAAACGCTGGATGGTCACGACGGGATCGTGACTGAAATCCAAGCCACAAAGCGAAAGCTGGGTTGTGATGACAAGTGACAAATTCTCAGCCAACACGCTGGCCACAGCTTTTACTAGCTCCATTTGAAACGTTGAAACCATAGTGATTAATAAAAAGCCCCTTGCAGTTGTCCTTGTCCTATTCAAGAGCTGCTTTAGAGGCCTCAAGGGACGGACTTGTCACTGGTAATCAAATCGGTCATTCACGCACTTTTCACCTCGAATTTATCGACAAAGCCGCTCTGAACCCGGTCCTAGAGTCGGGAATCTGCATTGGATACGAAATTTTTCGCTGTCAAAGTACTGGTCACCTGATTGGAGCTTATCCCTGCTCTCCAGCACATCCCAAGGGTTCCAGATGTTCTAACTCTCATGTTTATTCCCCAAAAAAAACCTTGCCAAGCCTCGCCAAAATGTGCAAACTGTACCATCGAACACGTAAGTTTCAGTCTGAAATACAAAATTCGCCGATCAGCTCTCTATAACGCTAATAAATGAATGCTCAAACTCAGTTTAGCTTTGTGTCCTTTAATATCAGTGGTACAAAAGACAAGGATATTCTACTTAATGAGCTACTTAACAGTGATATTTTGTTTTTGCAGGGGCACCTTCTCTTTAAAGTGAATGTTTATAGCCTAAAGCGTTTTCGGACCCATTTTACCTTCTTAAGAGCCGCCCAGAAAACCCGTGGTAGACCATCAGGAGGTCCAGCAATCTATTTCAGATATAACACTCAACAGATATTATTGCAGTGATGCTAAAATCTTAGCGATAAAATGTGTGGATACTGCATTTAAAAACGTTTATTTCCCCTGATATAGAAAAACTTTGCAGTCACTGTCTCGTTTTTCACAAACCTGTAATCGCCTACAAACACTACTTAGTGACCTTGCAAAACAAAATACCAAATGGGTTCTCGCCGGCGACATGAATACTGACTTGTTATCTAATTCTGACTGATCTGAAATTTTTCTCGATCCACTGCCCCGAGGATTCCATTTGGCTGGTAAAGATCTTCTATTTACTTATATTCACAATCGTGGTGGTCTTACTTCCAGCCTTGATCGTGTAATTGTGTCAGATTCAACTCTACTTTCATCAATAGTTCATCTAAAATCGAATAGACCATTTACCAATCATATGCCAACTATCTTGCTCTATGGGAAGATCTTTGTGCCAAAACTCTCTCAAGTGGCTCTAAAGATAAATCGGAAAAATGCCAATGTTCCAGTTTATGTATTGACATTGTGCCAGTTATTATTATCTATTAAAGTACCATTCCACTTTTTTAAAACATCTGTATATACAACTTCAACGCGGATAGGTATCAACTTGTATTATCAGGAAATAATGGTCTGCCTCAAGTCTGCCGCTAAAAAAGCTGTCCCCTCTGAGAACGTGCGAACGGGTATTCGCAATTTGTTATGGAAGGATGATCCTAAAGTGAATATGGCTAAACAAAAAGCTAAGTTCTGGCTCCGCATGTGACCGTCCTCCTTATGGTTCAGTCCATCAAATAAAGCAGAAAACCAAACGAGAGTACAAGTATTCCCGGCGTAGAGCGAGACTAAATGCCTGGGATGGTCCCTGGGACAAGAAATCCTGGGATCCTGTTATAAACAGTGTAGAGTGCTCCCCCCCATCAACTCCTCTCTTCGGCTATGTGATTTCGTTTCCCACTATAAAAATATTTTGCTTTCATTTAATGTCAATCTCCAAAACCCTTTTACAAAGCTTCTAAACTCAATCCTTCCAGTTCGTATCAATCAATCTCAAGTACTATCGGTGGAATCTGGTGTTATACTCCGAGCTCTAAAGCAAGTGAATAAGTCTGAGTCTCTCGATAGTGATGGTCTTTGCTTCAAGCTTTTTACTTATAATTGTCCTGAACTACTGAAGCATTTGCCGTTATTGTTTCAGATCTGCTTGGCACAGTCCATTGTGCCAGATAGTTTTTTGTCCTGTTGTATATCTTCCATTGTTAAGAGGGATAAGGATCCCAGTGCTTGCTCTAATTACCTTCCTATAGCTGTGTCTTGTTTTGTTATTGAGCTCTGAATATGTGCTGCTACTGGCCATTAGCTCCTAGTGTGGTTTTACGCCCTTCCAGCTTGATTTTTGAAAAGGTATTTGCTGCGTTCAAGATCATCATATCGTGGGTCGGCTAATGAAACAAGCTGTTGGTCAAAAAAGTCATCTGTATTGTTTGACAGTTGATATATTTAGCACTTTTGACAATGTAATTCATTAAAATATTTTGTTTACTCTAGCAGCCTCTGGCGTTAACCTTTCTGTTGTTTCCGTGCTTTAGTATTGGCATGCTAATTCTTCAGTTAGGGTGAAGTGGAAGGGTATGGTAGGGGAGCATATTCTTGTTAAAAAAAAGGCGTTAGGCAATGTGCTGGGTTATCTCTGTGTATATTTAAGTGCATTTTAGCTTCGTGTATCCAATGTCTCCAACCGTCAGTTTCTTACAATGATAGTTTAAGCATTTGTCACGTTGCTTATGCTGAGGATGTTCTGCTTCTTAGCCGGACAAAACATAGTCTAATTGCAAACTTTGACCTGCTTTCAGCTGCACTGTATGCAGTAGGCTTTTCAGTTAATGCTGACAAATGCGATTTTTTGTGTTTCGGGAGTCCTCCACAAGCACCACCCCTTTGCTTGAGTTCTTCGACTATAAAATCTTCAACAAATATCAAATGGTTAGGTCTATTTTTTTCCATGTCACTTTCGACTACTTGCTCTGCTATTACCTCCAGTGTGCTGAAAAGTATGCGGGTTGGTTACGGAAAAAATTCAACCAATCGTGTGAAAAAAAAACAAGAATAAAGACGGCTAAGTTCTTTTCGGTTATACAGAAAAGAACTTATCCGTCTTTATTCTTGTTTTTTTACCCCTACTGTTTTTTGTCTTTCTGGTTTTGCTTTCCTTCTTCGCCAGAAGGATACGAAGAAAATACGCTCAGGATATTTTAAGTATTGTAAATATCTGCTGCGTTTGCCTTGGTGGTACCAGAACCTTAAGTGTTTCTAAATTTGGGATTGTTCATGCGCCCTCGCGACTGAAACAAATATCTGCAGATGTTTTAAAACTCAGCAAATGGTTGGTATTTTTTACCCTCTTTGGCCATTTTTTGAGTTGCGTTAATTTATTTATGGTGCATTAGAATCGTATGTTTATGACTGTTTTTTTTGTTTGTTTTTTTTTCTTTTTGTTTACTCCACAGTTTTATCATTGTATTTTGTGGTTATAAATAATAATTATTATTATTACAGATACATTCGATAGAGGTCATATAAAAGTTTATTGCACCTGTTTCTGTTGTTTATAATGCCCAGAAGCCTTTATCAAGAAACACGGATAACGTATACAAACAGGTAACGATACAGATATCTGAGTTGTGCTTTCAGGCACCGGGTTTGAAGCGTGTTCTGAGCGGGTCCGGCAAAAATCTTTCTCACCTTCTCCGTGTTCAACACAGCAAAACTTTAAAGCGTTTTCATCTTACGTGTTCCAAGGGTGTTGGATATGGGTTCGTCAAAATTGTATTACGCCAGAATAGCATGGTTGAACTCAAAACGATAATCAGCACAACCTGTATCGAACTCTGTGCTGGATTTGGGTGGCCTAACAACAATGTTCAGGTTTCCACTTCATGGAAACTATTTTAAGACACAGTGATATTAACAAAAACACTATAGTCACCAAGGGTCCAAAGTTTTTCGATAAAGATTTAATCCGTACTGGTCACTCGATAATCAATTATCTAGTTCGTGGTCTTAACGAATATTTCGTCAAAGACAGACGAACTCAAACAACCTCTGATGTATTCATGTCTGACGTTTACGCACTAATTGAAGTGACTTCAAATATTCCTGACTTTAATACACGCTTCGCTATTTAAAACTTCGGAAAATATGCCCTGATGTCAGTAACTTGCACCCGAGCCATAGTTTGAACTATTCGGCGTTCAAAAACGCACTAAAGAATGCTGTTTCTCAAAAGTGAACAGTTTCTCGATCATCTGTCACAACATTTGTGAGCACAATACAAGAAAACTGGATTATGTCGCCAAAATGCTCAAGAAATATGTTGTTATGCAGTGACTGGTCTTTTATTTTATATTTTTAGACTCCTCCGGTATACCCCCTGCCAGATTGTGAGGTCTAAAACCGCTACTGATGTTGTGTGCCTTCAAGAGCACCTTGTAACGTCTGAACGTAACGAATTGCTTCCAATTAATGCCAAGAAAAAACTTTTTATCGAGGAAGCGACACGTCTTTACTCTTGAGGTACGCCCTCGGGAAGAATCCTTATTGCTAGTAAAGTTTTTGGTTTCTGGAAAGTTGAATCTTGTGAATGTTGTATCGCCACTGAGATTCCAAGCGCTAACGGATTTGTCCTGGTAAATATTTATCTCCCCCAAATATAAACACTATTTCTTCTGAAAAACGGTATTCCCAGGCTTGCACGAAACTATTACGGCTTCTAGAAAAACTAGAGAGTTGTTTTATAGTCATATCTGACGACTTATAATGGAAAATCTCTGGCATAGCTCCTAGAAAATTTGCAGAAATATCTATGTCCAGTGTACCAAATGATCTAACTTTCCGTTTCGAAGACAGTTCACATACTTACGTCCAGCTTTGGCACCCGATGGAAAACATCACTAGGTTTTCGTGATTTTTTTTTATTTAGTATTTTTTTCAATAATCTAGTGATTTATGTGCTGATTTAGGCATTTTTGTTTAAGCAATATAAAAATCACTAGAAATAGTGATAAATCACTATGAGTGGCAACCCTGCTTATATCCACAACTCCAGAAACATCACTAACATAGACCGCACACTCACCAATCGTAACATTACGGAGCTAAACATGAGTGACCACCTTGATGTGCGAGTGAGTTCCTTTCGTAAAGGTAGCCAGGTGAAGAAAGAGCTTTATGCTAAAATTGACTGAATTTTTTTTTTATCGAGATCTGTATCAGGCCAATTTTGACGGAGTCCTACGGAAAATCAAAGTTCTGTATAATTTACTAAAGCATAGTTCGACACCCTAGCATTAGATTTATATTGTTTAATTATTGATTTGTAGGAGTTGTGTTAGGTTTGTATTGTATAATTTATTGTGGTAAAAAAAAATAATGGTAACAAAAAGAAATAACTTATTAGTTTGTAACTAAATTGAGCCACAAACACTAGTATTTCAGTTTTTATTTCAACAAATGTGTTCAGACTTGCCGAGTACGGCATCATGGTATGTGTTAAAATATCAATAGTCATTCACACATAGAAGGAAGAGGACCAAGTCCTTAAGGTATGAAAAAAAAAATCTTTAAAATTTTCTTTTAAGGGAAAAATAATTTTCAGGGAGGCTTGAAAGTGGCAGAATCAGCAGACTTTCCTGAAGCGTGCATTCGAGTAGGGGCCCGCAATGCGATTTGGAATAAAAATCCTCATGTGAAAGATGTAAAACACCGATCAAAGCTTTGGTACATTGTTTGGTGTGAATGCGGCAGACCTCTTTCCGGTCCCGTCTTTACTTCATTCCGAGCTTCTAAAAAAGTGCATAATCAAGCAGTTGACAAGTTAAATCTTGCGCAAGCCGAGGAGGCTTCTGTCCAAGCTCTTCGTTTGCCTAATGATATGGGGAGTCTTTTAAGCAAAATAATAAGTATCTTCAGGCAGATAATTTACCTAAAGATAATTTGGTTGAGCATGACAAATGTTTTGAGTCGAAAACGTGGTTCTGGAAGATAAGAGCAGGACTGAGCTCAAATATAGGCTAAAGTTCTTAATGACAAAAATGAATTATTTTATTGTGAAGCAAAATGTCACATGGCATATTACTTGGAAGCTGAAGGCTGTCTAATCACCAAGCATTGATGCACTTGTTAGCGAACACCGGCGTAATGCGTCGCCACTGCTTGTCACCTTGAGCACATCAACCTGCTTCTCCGGATGTGTTTTGACTCGGGAGCGGTCCTTAAGTCTTTTTGTAGTGGTGTCGTTACGAACATTTTGAAAAAAGGGATAAACCCTAAACTGTGCGCTAGTTACCGCCCCATGACGGTGCCGAGAACTTTTAAGTAAGGGTTTAGAAAGCATACTACTTTCCGAATGGTGTTTGAATGTAAAGGTGAAGAATACCAGTTCGGTTTTCGTAAGAGAACGTGTTTGTGCACCGGCTAATGAATAAAATGGCAAAAGCTCACGTTCGGGATCTCCCATAATTTTTATATAGTGTTGATATCTCCACCACACGTGATTCAGTTCTCCATTCTCAGGTCTTCCTAACTCTCCTGGACCAAGAAGTTAACCCTTATACAGTTGCCCTTCTGTCACACAGGTACTCGTATAGTTCAGTTCGTGTTAAACTGTCGGAGTTTATCGTCACCCACACACCTTTTAAAATACGTAAGTCATGGATTGGTTCTGGGCCCCCTCCTTTTTAATATTATCATCCACACTATTATAAAGAAAATAACCAGTGGGTTTGTATTTGAATTTTTTGATCTGAGCCTTATATGCTATGCCGATGACTTACTAATGCTAAGCACCAACGTACATGCACTTCGAATGAGTCCTGAGTTACTTGTAGAAGGGTATAAATCTGTTAGTTTTTCGGTCAGTACTGCTAAGACAGAGTTCCTCATTTACGAGCCTACTTCAATCTCTGAAGTAGGCCTACTTTGGTGTAAATATGGAACTAATATAAAACGTAGACAAATAATGATAGTTGACAGCGTTCCGACGGGTTTAAAAAATAAGTTGCGCTAAACTAGCTTCACTGAAATTCAGCCTAATAGAAAAGTTTTGTCTCATCTTTACTCAGCAGTTGCTTTACCATTTGTTTATTATGTTTTGCCAATTCACGGTCGGCTATCTAACATAAACTAAAGATTAGGTCAGCTTTTTTTAAGTGCCTGAAATTTCTCCTTTGACTCCCTCTTTACACCAGAAATACTTACCTGGAGAATAAGCACGAATTACTCAATATTTTAATTCAGCTTCCCGAGCTCGAAAATCTTCTCGCGTAAAAGCTCTCCCTGGTCTGATTGTGTATGTACGTATTTGATCTAGAGTACCGTTTGGGGAATGTCCGATGTTTTGCGTTTTTTTATTTGAAGTTTTCTTGTTAGTTTACTTCTTTTTTCTTGTTCTTTTACTCCACCCATCCTTTTTTTGTTACATGGCGGGTTTGAAATACAAATTCATTCATACAAACAACTCCACTTCAAATACTATTACTTTTTTCCATCCTTTTTCTTACTATGATGTTTCTATGAAGAAAAAACCCTTAGATGAATGTTCATCAAGTCAGCCAATAACAGTGACTGGAACTTTTTTCTTTCTTAGAAACTGATAACACTTGAATATACTGATAAATGCTATATGCCTCCACACCAACTTGGGTATCAGAAAGGAATAGGCTGTGCTCGTGCACTGTCATCAGTTTTGGTTGATACTTATAAGTCGGGAGAGGCACTTGTGGAAAAAATGATGTCAGTCGTACTTCTGATTCGACAATCGACGTCCATCACCTCATTAAAATTCAAAAACGCGGGGTCAGTACTAGCTCCATTTGTACTTTGTATGATATAGTACTCATCTAAGCATCATAATCAAAATGCCTGAAGGAACGACTACAGAGATAGTCATACCTGTCCACCGTGGTGTAAGGCAGGGTGCACTTGCATCTCCAATCGCGTTTAATATCGTATCGTGGACGAACAGTCCCAAGCAGTTTCCTCTTACATGTTAGAAGGCATACATGTGTCTCTATTTCCTATGCGAATCACGTCTTTAACCCCATCTATACGGTACCGGCATTTGAGGAAAAGGTTTCCATTTTGAGTGGAGAATATTCAGATATATCTCAAGCTTAAATGCTGAAAATTCAGTCGTCACATTATTCAACTGGGGTCCAGTTCCCGAAGAACTTAAGTTGATCTTGCTTCTAAACTAGGAACGAAATATCAATGCCATCCAATCAGCGACTCTCTCAAAATAACTAAAATCATTTACAGCGCCAGAAGTCCAGTATATACGGCAGCATACCCTCTAATGAATTTTATATTAATCACTGGCTACTAGCTAAACTGTATAATAGAAACGCGCTTCCAAATTTTCTGTCCCTTGCACGTTTTTGGCGTACCTCCTCGGTAACGGAAGCAAAACAACTCCAGCGAATTCACTACTGGTGTTCAATGTTTCTCCTCGGCCTCCCACCTTGGGCTACTTCGGCAGACCGCCATCGGCAGATGCATTGAAGTATATAATAAACGAATCGATGGGCACGCATGGTGCTCCAGTTTAAAGCAGCAAATGTATCCCGTTTTATTTGAATAATTGTCCTGCTTCAATTATGTTATGAATTTCAATTTTGTTTTAATTGTCTTTTTCCGTCTTTCTCTTTTTGATATTATACTCTGTTTGCCGTTATATTTACAACGGGTCGTGAATTCAATTCAAACCTAAAAAATAACTTCTATAAATAACCTAGACTATGTTTAGCTGTATTAAAAGGAGCATCTTTTGAATCAGCGTTACATAGCCTCAAAAAACATTTTTTTTTCACTAGAGAATTAATAGCAAGACCCAAAACTTCCCTGTAAGACTTAATAGTCAAAAAAGCCTTGATAAAACTCAAAAAGAATATTCAAAGCAAATATAGGTGAAAATTGGACATGACAATGAAAGAATTGGTCTTGATTTTATAAAATAGGACATTTCTTTAAACATTTCAGTAGAATCCGAAAGGTATTAATGCTTCTTGTTTACATAATTGAATATAGAAATTAAAAATACTTTTATCAAGTATTTCTGATTTAAATTCAGACAAGCCGGATTGCGGTCGACTGAAAATGACACTGCTATGTAGGGTATGTTATTTAATGTGAAAATTTCGTATGCTTCTGACAAAAAATTTCCTGAAAAAAAACGAAGAAAACCAAAGTTAAAGCTCTTCTTGGCTAGCCTGGGCGCCTTTGGCAGCAGAGGAGGAACTAATGTATCTAATTCTTCCCTAAACCCAAAGCAGATTCCCAATTGACACTACACTAGCTTATTTGACTTCGCTAGTAAAATTAGATATCTTGATCCTCTAAAAAATAGATTAGAATGCCCAGTTTCAATATGACTTACCCAATATGTTGCTTTATCAGACTACCTTCTTCCTAATTAAAAATTCTGAGGTATTGACAAAATAAATACAGTCCAATCCCAACTCTTTGGTACAATCGTAATGAATTGAACAAGTGGAATTTGTCTTTAAAATAGTTTTTCAAAGAGCTGTAAATATATTCCAACGTTGCAAAGGAAACAAGAGGATTTCTCCAACAGATATTTACAAAAGTATATTATAAGCCCAAATGTCATGATTCTTTTTATGAGGGTTGTCCCAGTAAAAATTTAAATGAGCTCTTTACTTCTGTGGCATGCAAGTATGCTATGAGTGTTACTAACTGAGACAATCATTTTCTGTTTACATTTAACAGTTTCTAATTTGTTGTCAGATTGAAAAGGGAAAACAATCAAAATTCAGAGAGGAGTACCAGATATTTTTTTTTTGATTTCAGGTTTAAGCTACCAAATTTTCCTGTAAGAAAGAATTCCCTTTATCCCTCTTTGTGCAAGTACAGCAAGAGCTAATAATTAAAGCAATACAGAGTTTTGTATACAAACCTATCTTCCGTTATATTTAAACTGAATCTATAAAAATTAAATAAAACATAAAATCAGGCTCAGACAACACAAAGCAACCATAATATAACAAAATCATTAACAGAAATTAATCAGAGTCAGAAAAAGCATCAAAAGACGTTAATAAATTGCGGGGCTCTATTGTGCTAGCATTTGATAGCACTGAGCTATTGAGTGTAGGCAGCAGTGAGCTACTTGTGCCAGACTCTTCATCTTCACGAAGAGATGACTGAGGCCTACGAAATGATGGCCTACCATCGCAAGATGGGGTTGAAGAATTTGAGCTCCGCAAACGCATTGGAGTTCTTCTTGGAGTCCTTAGCTTAATTGGGGTAGAACTTAGGTGACGACTTGGTGAGTCACTACCTATGATGAATGGCGTTTTCCCCAGTTGAGGGGCAACAGATGAGTTCTGACTTGAATTTTCAACCCTACAAATATCAGGCGAATCTTTTACAGGAAGTACAGGAGGTGGCAAACTAAAAGAAGTGCTTGAAGTTGGACTTCCTCTACTTCCTCTACAGAACGACTGAAACTCATCATCCGAATAGGTGTCCTCCAACTGAAAATTTATTGGTTGTTTTGGGTGCCCATCAGGAGTCCGAGTTATTATCTGGCGCGTAGGTGTTTCCGCTTTAAACCAGATTACATGTAGTGTAACAAATAAACTCCATAGCCATAAGAATATCCCTCTTAGACAATCTATAACTGACCGTGCTGCTTTATTTACAATCAAAGTTGATTTCCGCTGACATAATTTAAACTTCATATAATGACTGTTAAGTAAGTCATCAGCAGTGGGTCGTTGATTAGGATCGGGATTTAGCATGGAACTTAAAAATCTGAACAGATTATCACTAATATAACGGCGACAAGTCTTTGGAATACGCCCCTTTCGAATCTGCTCAATGGTGTCATGCATTGCTATATTGCTTAAATCAAGGTCACATGCCAGTTCTAGCATTGTCATTCCAAGACTAAATATGTCAACTGCCTTAGTAAAACATTCAGATGGTTTTGTAAACCGTCCTGTCAATAGTTCTGGTGCAAGGTAACGTCCATCACCTTCAACAGCTGTTTGAAGATCCTGAGTCTTCAAGTCAAAAGCAAGTCCAAAATCACCTAATTTACACTCTCCATTACTACTAAGAAAAATATTTTCAGGTTTTATGTCAAGGTGAATAAAATCATGGTCATGTAAATGTTTAACAGCTTGTAACAAATCAACCATAAAATACCAAATTACTCTTTCTGGAATATCACTATTTTTATAAGCATAATCTTCCAAATTAGTTTCACAGTACTCTAATTGCATATATAAGCGATCATTTTCTTCCCATGCACGATGAAATCGCACCAAATTAGGATGGGGTTCAATAACTTCATTCTTACGAACTTCTTCCAACTTTCGGTCTCTATCTGCAAGGCCACGAAATCGACTAATTGTCCTCTTAATGGCATATTGTTTACCATCTTCTTTTGATATTGCCCTGTAAACGTCCCCAAAATCACCTGATCCAATTTTCGACTCAATCACAAAACACTGGTTCAAATAATTATCATTAGTGCATTCATTATAGAATGGACTAGCTAAGAGACTATCACCTTGTGAGCGGAATGAAATTGCAGCGGCTTTCTTTGAACTTGATGTCAATTTTGCAGAAAGTACCTTTTCAGGTGCTTTAGGAGGCCTTACCCGTTTCAGTCCTTGTCTAGCCTTTTTTGTAGAAAGTTGGCCTTGACTTTCATAAAATACAGGTCTTGGCATTGAGCCTGGAGTCTTGAAGCCATCCATTTTGCTTCTAAAAAAGGAAGAAAGAATAAGCATATTGATATTTGACAAACACAGCATAAAGAAAAGATATAATTGTTTAAAATAATCAAAAATTAGAGAAAAATAGTTAAATTAACCTTTCTTTTATAAGAGACGAGTCAGAAACAGTCTTCTAGCAAGGAGTCTAATAACTGAAGGAAGTACAATATTAATGTTTTCGTGCAATTTATTGAGAGAGGTAATCTCAGAGGGACCAGGAGCTTGTCCTCATCCCTCTAATCCTCCAGTGGTTAGTTAATCCTATGGTCCAAAGCCAGGATAAACTACTGAAGACAAGCTACTATTTTCATTTCTTTTGCAATACCTGAAAATGAGTCAACATAAAGAGTATTTTCCCAGTTCGCCCTAAAGAGTAAGCTTTTAAAGGAGCATTGGACTTATCAACAAGAGCCAAGAGCTCATAAGGCACTTGTGACAAGGTCAGAAGCGCCAAAGCCAAGATTTAAAATAAGAACTCTGAGACACGAGGTCCTTTTAAGTATCAAATTTCATTAAGACGGAAACCTGTTCATAAGTTAAAAATACATTTTTTTAAAAGTTTTTCCGAATTAACCGTCCTTCATCTCCCCCCCCCCCGATGGTCGAGTCGCGGAAGCGACTATTTGTGTTGCAAGAGCAACACTCTGGTTTTGTCCCGGTTTTTTTCCTATGCCGCCGATGTCGGCTTATTCCTGGAAACTGGTAAGGGTCTAACCTGTACGGTTTTTACGGGAAGTGTGGACCTCAGGCCGGATTGATGAATATGGCATTACATTTTGGAAAGCTCCGCAGAACTCTTGCCTGGGGCCAAAAAGGATGGTTTTTGCTTGTCCACGAGTCAGAGCCTATGGTATGCGAAGTGAAGTGGAGTTATGTAGCCTATGTCAGAGAGGAGTATCTGAAGTTGTGCAGCCAAGCTTTCGTTTCATCAAACCATGTTTCTGCTTTCGAGTGCAAAGCTCCGTTCTAACAGGCAAGCAGGCAGGCACCACTTTCAAATTGAAGATGGACTAAAATCTATAAGTGTTAAATATATGCGGCAGTTATCCGGCCCCACAGCCAATATATCTTCTTTGAGTGATAAATAGAAAAATTTACAGAAGCAAAAAAGCGGCATTTTCCCACGGGTCCGAAAGTGCTGCCGTGATTTCCGCTGGGTTTATCATTTGTTTTTTCGGACTTGGGATTGAGGTAGAGAAATTTTATCAGATGTACCTCTTAAACTTTAAAAGTTCTGTCATTCCTAAAGAAATCGGAGCTTATCTTTTGATCCTTTCTAAGTGGTGACATTAGAAAGTTGGCCTATGGCAAAAAAAAATCAACTTTTGAACTAAGACAGATAGAATTTTTTTCGACGGCAATCGATAGCTCTTGATGAGCTGAGCAAAGTATATGTCGTCCATTTTTTGACACAAAAATTCCTTCATGAGATAAACATGCAAAGTCAATAATTGACTGCAAAGTCAATTTAGTCCCTTCTTTCAATATTCTTTTGTTATTGTTTTTTTCAACGCTGAGGAATAGCCTTTGATTATGTGATTACTGATCGCGTTCTTCTTTGAACATAACGTTTTAAAAGCTTCGATAGGCTGACAACTTCAGCGTTTAACCGATAGCAAAGAAACAAAACCAAAGTGTTGCTCTTGCAACACTTTATTCAGCGAAGCCGGACAAAAGTTGCTGCAACACTTTAAGTTGCTCAGGCAACGTAGGTCTAGTTCTAATTTAATCTGGTCTGGTCCCTGATACACCTGCCAACTTTTAGCAATTGCTATATTGATCATGTATCTAGTTCAGATCTTCTTCATGTAAAAATTGGGGTGGTCCAGGAACCTGAGACCTCTCACACCCTAAGAGAGAATCATACCCCTAGACCAACAAGCCACACTTAAAAAGAACAATCACTTGTTTTATCAGCTAATAAAATTCTTCTCAACTATTTCGTTTGCTCGCTCACCCTAGATGGTCGAATCAGGGAAGTGACTATTTCTAATTTAATGTGGCCTGGTCCCTGATATGCCTGCCAACTTTCATTATCCTAGCTTATCTGGAAGTGCCTGAACTAGCAAAACAAGGACTGACAGACAGACAGACAGAAATTGCGGTTGCTATATGTCACTTGGTAAATACCAAGTACCATAAAAAGGAAAAAGATTTCTTCAGGCCTCCCCTGCATTTTGACATGCTTTCCTAAAAATTGCCTTGAACACACCTTGGGGGGTGTAGTTTTCCCCTGTCTCTCTTATGTATAGGTATATTGTCTACCATACATATGGACGTTTTCTCCTTTTTTAAAATTACATTAAAAAAAATCCACAAAAGAAGTTTTTCAAAAATAACTAAAGAGCTACATTAAATCCAAGAAGAGTGGAAACAGTCAAATACTAATTCAAACAAAAATAAATTGCTATCAATAAGTAGGTGCAACCCTAAGGACACTACTATAAACAGGGGTAGAGCTCTAACACCCCTATTGCCTTGAATAGACTAGTAACTTGCACTTTACTAAAAATATTCTTAGATTGAGTTGTGAGTTTTTATTTGTAATAACATTAACAATTTAATATAAGCACTGAAATTTATTTATGAAAGTCTGTGAAAGTTTACATTTATTAACATTATAAAAGAGGAAACATTTAAACTGCATTTTGTTTTCAGTAACCTGCAAATGACTTTTAGTCTTTACAATGCTGGAGGGTGTTAGCCCTACTCCTGTCTGCGGTAATTTCTGTTTGTTTTAGATGTGACTTGATTATTTGTTGCTATTTCTGTTCTTTTTTGGTTTCACTATTTATAAATAGTAATGTATGTTTGTTTCAAAACTGAGCCATTATTTGACTTTATTTCCAGTTGTCTTATGTTTAATGCAGCTCTTTGACAAAAATGTTTTATGGGAAGTTCTTTCTTAAATGTATTTCTGTTCCTTTTTAACTCTTTTTTTATTGGTTAATAGAAGGAATATTTGTTACAAATTTTTTCGGTTACCCCTACATAAGAATCAAGGTTTTGGTTTACTATTTACCATTGGAAAAACATTTGCAACAAGTTTTAATAATGGTTGTGCTATAGAACTGATCATCATCTCTTCTAGACCCATTCAACTACACCATTTTAAACCATATGTCCCAATTACATGCAATAAGATAGATGTAGAGACATGCCAGAAAAAAAAGTTGAACCCAAATAAATCCATGGAAACTGATGGTGTGCACTCAAGGCTTCTACCCTTGATGATAAGTGTATCTTGCAGATTGACACATGCCCCACATAACCTCCACACACAAGGGTGGTGCCAAAAAGGACGAAAGTAATAACTGCCCAATCAGTATAGCCTCTACAGTCAGGAAGCTACAAGAAGAAATTTTTAACACTGCAGTTCTAAAACCCTTGACAACCCATAAACTATTCTCATAAGGTCAGCATGGCTTTAGGTCTGGTCAGTTGGCTGAAGTGATTCTTACAATTATGTCACCAGTCTTCTAAACCAGGACTTCCTTGTTGACATCATACTACTATATTTGGTAAAGGTGTTTGAAAAAGTCTGCCATAAAAAACTTCAAATCAAGCTCCAAGCTATTGGGGTGAATGAGGATGTGGTTAAGCGGGTCATGCAATTCATAACAGATCAGAAACAGATGATTAAAATATTTGACAAGGATGATAGAGCATTTATCTCAAAGTTCTCTTCTTTTTGGAAATAGAGTGCCCCAGGGCACAGTATTAGGTAAACATATATATATATATATATATATATATATATATATATATATATATATATATATATATATATATATATATATATATATATATATATATATATATATATATGCTGATGATTTAAAACTTATTGATTGTACAGACACAGTGGAAAATATTATATTGTGTCAACCCAACTGGACCTCAATGCATTCACTCACTGAACTAATATTTGAATGCTTGAATGCAGTGTATCAAAATGCAAGACTCTTCACCTTGGGAAGAAAAACCTACACATTCAATCCCATATGAATTGTGGTATGAATGATGGGTCCCACAAAGTTATTTCCAGCAGCCACATGGAGAGAGATCTTGGTGTGCTGGTAGACATCAAGTTGATTTTTCATATTCATGCACAAGCAACTATTGTGCAAGGCTAATCTGAAACTTGGCTTAATCAAAAGAACATTCCCTAGCAGCTCTACAGCAGTTATGACTAAGCTATATAAGAGTCTAGTTTGACCAACGCTAGAGTTTGGAATTTGTATCACATACCCAATCAACAAGACTGACCAAACAGCAATGGAATCAGTCCAGAGGAGGGTAACAAAATATATTGAAGACCTCTATTATGTCCCTTATCCATCCCATCTCATCTCCAATGTATTGTCACAAATACATTAACAGCAACCAAGCTTCTAAATGGTGAGGATACCATTCCTGGCTTTTCTAACCAGATAATTCAAAGAGAACTCATGAATTAATAAGCTTTTGCAGAAACAAGCTAACACCAGATTAAAGAACAAGTTCTTTTCAAACAGGTTTGTCAGTCTATGGAACTCCCTTAATGAAAAGACCTAGACCTCTACCAGCCTGAATGCATTCAAGTCATCAGTGGACAGGTGTGGCTCAATAAACTGTGGTGCACCATTTAAGATACCACATACAATTAACCATCATCACTGAAAATGGCAGACATGGGATATGTCCTATTACTAGCAAGTGTAAGTTAAGGTAATGCATTACCAAATACTTGTGCCAGACAATACAAGGAGCACTTCCTGAAAGTTGATAAGCATTGTTATTTTTTTGTTATTATTAAATTCTGGATAATAGGGAATTCAGCATTATCCGTTTGTAGTAAGAAAACAATGTGAAATTTGTCATTCTCTAACATTCTAGACCTAAAAATAACAAATAATGAACTATTAATAGCAACAATTGGCTTCTAGAAAACTTGAAAACTGATTTTCACTAGATATATTCTAAATATCATTTCTTATTTATAAAAGAGAAATTGACGTGAAAGAATTGAGATCAAGAGAAAATCCCAAACGCAAACTTGAAAAAAAAGCAACTACAGGCCTACTTTACATTCTTTTAATTATCTAGAAAATTTAAAGAGCAAGTTGAAAGAAACTTAAAGGAATGAATATACAATCCAGGAAGGAGTTTCCAAGCGCTTTTGAACTTACAATGGTTCAAGAGCCCTCTAATGACAGGTAATGTCCTACCCACCTCAAAGATGAAAACCATTTCAAGTTTGACCTCAAGGGTATGTCTTTCTTTGAAATACAGTTTACAGCATCTGAGCCAGATACTATGGCAATATCAATTTTGTTTTAAGTTTGGACCAATTTTCATAGAATCTTTAGTACCTGAGGTCTAGAAGTAGAAAAGAAAGAGATGTTTGAGATAAAATTCACATTTACAGAAGTATATTTAAGCTATAGACCTTCTTCTGAAGGTCTTACTCACATGGAACAATGGTTTTTTAAAATCCAGAGGATGTTTTCTTCCTATCTCAGTAGTATGTTAGAAATTGCTTTCTAGACAAAATTTATTTGATATCTCAAAGAAACTAGCAGAGAAATGGAATTGCAGGTATCAGAAATCAACTCAGATATCAATTCCTGAAAACTTGAAGAAGTTTAATCACCTACCTCAACTATTTTTTATAATATTAAAGAAAGTTTATTCACAAACCTATTGATTGCCCTAAGACTTGTTGAGTTTGATCTAGAGGGATAAAACTTTTGAGAATCCCTCTAGATCCAAAACAACAATTCGAGGTGGTGTTTTCAAGCTCTAATCTATAAGGGGTACAAAAATTTTTATAAAAAAACATGTCTTTAGCTTTGGTATAAGAAAAAGTAATTTGAGTCAAATTTTCTTTGACCCTAGTTATCCAAAGGTGTGAGGCTTAAAACACATTTTTGTGCTATAAATTTATTTCTATAGTTTGCTACAAGTTAGCTTTGCCTAATTCCAGACAAATGTGTTCATTTGGCTTTGCTTAACAACTTTTAATGCTTCAAATGCCTTGCTGTATAATTTAAGTTCTGGATAAATTTCTGAAAGTATCATTTGCCTGAATCTACAACTTTTCAAGATAGCAAAAAGTTTATCATATAGAATTTTAGGTAAATTTGAATCATAAGAAAGTAATCAGATAGAAGAAACAAGTATACCATTTTTATTCAGTGAAAGATGAATTCAATACTCCTTTGAATATCAATATTGTTAAAATGATACCTTAGCCAGTTATATACAAAAGTTTGCTTATCTTTTGTGCTTATATCATACCAAAAGTTAGTTTATAGTGAAGAATACAGCCACTCTGAAAAATAATCAGCAAAGTTTTGTAGATAGCATAAGGCTGTATTTGCCCTATTAAGAGGGTGGCTGCAACATAACTGCAACAATAGAAACCAGTATGTTTAGAAATGGTATCATTAAATGGAGAATCTAACAGCAGGCTATATATCTTTTGTTATCATAGTACTTAGCTTAGAAGTTTTACCTGTTGGATTTTCTTCTTT
>NC_088876.1:23206637-23250014 GCF_032884065.1 Artemia franciscana | reverse complement strand
GGGGGCATTGCGTTTTTCTCCTTTCTTAGTCAAGGAATAAGGAGACATACGCCATGAAATAAAACTTCCGTTGAAGCCACTCGCAGTTCAACTGAAAAGGGTCAAAGGTAAATTACATATTAAAACGATCCTCGGAGGCAGCTCTATCTGAAAGTGCAAAAAACATGGCCAGGATTATTCAGGTCTCCTTTTTTAGTTTAGTTTAGGTTACGTTAGTTAGTTTAGGTTACGTATTTCATATAGTGCGGTCCAGGCTGACTCCCCTTCCATAATTCTGTGTTGTAGTTTCCATAATTTTGTTTCTAAACTATTTTATTTTCATCATATTTTGGTATATTCCATTATGGTTAACCTAGCTTCAATTCTTGAGTGTTTACTAGCTAACAAGGAAGTACTGAGGTGTTATTGTTTCCCTCCTCTCCCAAATTGGTACATATTACTTTTTTTAGCTAGGAATTCTTTGCGCCCTTAGAGGGCTTTACTCCGATCAAAAAAAATAATTTGTCGCTCCACAATTGTAATCCCCATACCAGGTTTGCTTAAGCACTTCGTTAGACTTTGGGCACTGGAGTTCTATTTTTTGGTAATTTTGTCAAAATTATCGATGATTTTACAATCTTGCTATATTAGATGGTAACAATAATGTTACCATCTTGCTATTGGCAATAGCAGTAACTTGGCTTCAAAGAGCCCATGAGAATACAACACGCTTACTAATCAAAGAGAAAAAAATTCCCATTCATAAAATTTTGATGTGATTAGCGATGTCAAAAGATGCGCCCCACGTCTGACTATTGGTCATCACTGAAAAAAGGAAAAAGGGCGGAGAAGAGGCGTAAAAAAACCAGTCTTCATTTGATCTCCGGTGGGAAGAATTTGAATCAAGCGAAGAATGGAATATTTAACAGCTTTGGATATCTCTGCTGTTATTATATATGTTCTTTTGATTGCTGGTATTAGCCTATTTGTAAGTTGAAATCGTTGTTTCTATAGTCATAATAATGCAGGGAAATATATACGAGATTCCATAACTGACATAAGGACAAGTGAACACACTAGTCGATTCCTCTTTCAATATTCTTTCGAAACATAGGCTAATTTACTCTCAAATGTACACCCCCTTCTGGTGGTCCTTTATATCACCCTAATAATGTATTTCTTCATTACTCGAGTCTTGTCACATATTATAGGCTACTACTAATAGTACTAACAACTAACAGTACTAACAACGGAACGAGTCCATTGATTTTGAATTAAAGTCGAATAGGCTAGTGAAGCCACGCACGCTCCTTCTCCATCCCAAGCTATTCAAAAATCTGTCTTCACATCCTCCCAACAAGTCCCGTTTCCATTAAATCTTTCCTTACAACAGCCTCCCATCCCATTAGGGGACCTCCCGATTTTCGTTTAGCCCTAGACGGTTGGCCGACAAAGATAATCTTCTGCCATCGGTCACCCTTTATCCGCAGAACATGTCCTAGTCATCTCATCCTTTCTCTCATTGTGTCCCTAGAAAGCGGGATTGAGCCAGATTTTTCGGAGAGTTTGCTATTTGAGATACTGTCGGTCAGTCATGTGCCCAAAATAATCCATCGGTATTTTCTGTTGAAAGCATCTAACAACTCCTCTTCTGTTCTTTGGAGCGCTCACGCTTCAGAACCATACTTGATCACTATCATTACAGTGACTATCATTATTCTAACCTTAGTTCTCACATTTAACTTCTTCCTCTTTCACAGCCCTTTCAATTGTGAAAAAACACCCTGAAAAAAGGGGCTGCTTCCTCATCAACGCCCCGCTCTTGACGCTAAAGTTTTTTACTGTTTCAAAAAGTAGAGTTAAGAGAAAGGGTCAAACTTTAACGTAAAGATTGGGGCGTTGATGAGGAAGCAGCCCCTTTCACATACTAAGTAATTTCTGTTCGTTTTAAAGTTTTAATGTCGCTCCTTACTTTCCGTTAAAAAAACATTTTTTTATTTAATACTAACAATACTACCTAGGTAGGTGAAACTGTTCACTTGATGGATTTTCTCGCTACCAAATATCACCTTTTCACCTTCACTTATTTCTAGTTTTAGCTATTTAGTCTACTTGGCAGGAGTAAGCTGATTTTTAATGACTTCGAAACAATTTTCAAAACAAAAGAGTAACCAGATATGCATGCAAAATGAAACAAAACGACAAATTAAAAACGGTGAGGATTCTTGGCAAAGAGATTAATCCGAAAAACCTTAGAGTTAAAGAAAATTAGAGGCCACAGAACGGCTTCCAAGGAGATATTTTAGTCTCTGATTTCATTTCTAGAATTTCATTCATCTTCCCTCGGTCAACAGATTTCTAAGATCTCAAAAGCTCCTAAAGTGGAAGTATGCCTTTGTCTATTTACATAAAGTATTTCAATATATTGAAGCATATGTAATTAATGTACTTATCGATCAGAGAATCCTACTTTAAAGGTTGTGGTGGCTTCAGCACATAGAAGATCTAAAGTTGCACATAATTTCCATTCATTTAAACAATAATATTGGAATAATTAACTTATTGACAATAAATACTATTCATTGTAAGTTTTGATAGCATATTCATATTCTGTCCAAAATTTAAATTACAATCCAGCATTTGCAATACAGACAAACCTGAAAAGTAGGGCGGTACTAATCAATTTGAAATTGACATATTCGATTTAACAGCAATAAAACAGGCGTTTAAAGGGCTGATACCCACATTATATTTTAGCTAGATCTGGGCATGATTTGGAAAACAGCCAGGAATTTAACTTTTTTTTAAAACTAGTTTTTTTCAAGCGAAAGTAAGGAGCAGCTTTGAAACCTAAAAGGAACTGAAATTTTTGTTTATATGAAAGGGGCTGTCTTCTCCATAGCTCCTTGCTGTTTACTCTGAAGTTTGACTTTTTGTCCAAATTTTTATAGAGTATTAACTGAAACACAAGAGCCATTGAATTGGGAGAACAAGGTTTTTTTTTTAATTGGGAGAACAAGGTTTTTTGTTTTAAAGGGCTGATACCCCACATTATATTTTAGCTAGATCTGGGCATAATTTGGAAAACAACCAGGAATTTAACTTTTTTTTTAAACTAGTTTTTTTGCAAGTGAAAGTAAGGACCAGCTTTGAAACCTAAAAGGAACTGAAATTTTGTTTATATGGAAGGGGCTGTCTTCTCCATAGCTCCTTGCTCTTTACTCTGAAGTTTGACTTTTTGTCCAAATTTTTATAGATTATTAACTGAAACACAAGAGCCATTGAATTGGGAGAACAAGATTTTTTAAAGCACTAAAATACTTTAGATTAATGAGCGAGGAGTTGAGGAGGGGACAGTACCACTTATATCTACTACTACTAATAACAACTCACCGCAACACCAAGCCGCCTGAGGCCAAAAAAACTACGCATGCTCCCCGTCCATTCTAATCCGTAAAAAAGTTCACTTTTTACCCCCTCCCAGAAAATTCCTATTTCCCTTAAATCTTTCTTTATGACATCCTTCCACCCCAACCGCGGACGACCTGCTTTCTGTTTAGGATAGCCAAAAAGGGTAATCTTTCGCAAAATTCAGATTATTTTAAGTTTTAAAGTTGCTCCCTACTTTTAGTTTTTTTATTTTTTTTTATTTGATTAATCAAATTTCATGAAATGGAAAAAAATTTTAATATTGTAATGCTCTCTGTCTTGCTTTTGATGGGTTGCAAAGTATGAAAACTAATAATAAGAAAATCTAATAAGAATATTTCTAATGTTGAGCGTTATTGAGAAAGGTTGTAACTGTCGAACATTACTGAGTAATGTTGATTATTAATTCAATGAAAACGGTTCGTGGTAATGAACTGTAAGTAAGAAGTGACTCAGCTCAATAGTAAACGAATCTCTAAGAAATGAAATTTTAATATTAATAGATACATTAAAAGAATTTACTTATTATGCCTAATTCAAATATATAAGTTTTATCAAGTTTAATGTAATCCCTCAAAAGCTAACAGCCTGAGAAAGTTTGCCTGATTTTGAAACAGAGGGGAAACAGCCCTTTAAAGTCAAGGATTTTAATGGAAACCACACGATCAGATTCAGCGTATAAAAAAAACCTTACTATAGAAGTTTCAAACTCCTTCATGCACAAATGTTGATTTTAATTTTTTTTTCCAGAAAAAAAAATCACGGCTGCTTGTTTATTTATTTTTGTATTTTTTTTTGTATGTTTGTTTTTCCCAGGGATGATCGTATTGAACTAATTTTCGTAGAAGATCAGGAGAGGTTATGTTCTGACGGAAATTAAAAGTTCGAGTGCCCTTTTTAAGTGACTTAAAACATTTGGGAGAAAATAACCCCCCTCCCATGCCCCTTCCCCCTAAATTTGTCCGATCACTATTTTGAGATAGCCATTTTATTTCAGAATAAATGAAAGATATAACAACTATACCCTTAGGGGTAACATGACCCCCTTGAACCGCGGGGAAAGGTCTGTAATCTATTAAATTTGCCCATTGTTTTCGTATAGTATTTGTTATTGGGAAGTGTACAGACTTTTTTCGGAGGTGTTGATTTTGTGCTTGGGTTGGGTCTCCATGGGGATAATTCTGGGGGGAAATTTTTGCACTGGGGGAATCTGACAGAATTTTTGTACGAAATCCCTTTCATTTGTCTTACTTTCTCTTTGCCAACTCAATTTTGCATGTTAATATGTACAGGGGGAATTGTCCGGAGCAAATGTTCAGCAGGTTTAGATTTCCAGGAAACAAATTCCACGGCGGGGGTATTTTCCGAGTGATCAGAAGAACGATTAAAATTTATGTCTTTTTAAATGAAAGTATGTTAAGGAGAATTTGTCAGGCTGAATCACCTTACGGGGTGTGGGGGAATATTCAGCGAGGATGGAATTGCCCGGAGGGAATTCTACCGGGAGGGGGTGTATTTTTTGTGGGAGGAACTTTCAACGGAGAAGTTTCCCGTGAAGAGAGGAAATCTTTACGGAGGGGGAGCTAGATTTACTAGTATTATTTGAAAAACGATCAGAAATTAAAAAAAAACTTTTTTTGACTGAAAGTAAGGAGCAACGTTAAAATTCAAAACGAACAGATATTATTCCGTAAAAGCATACCGATTATACCGTATATGCAGATATACAGTAAAAGCATGACACTTTTTACAGTTTGAAAATAGAAGATCTTAGGATTGTTACTTAATTTTGTTTCATCTAGTTTTATTTCACTTCTGCATGATGAGCTCAGTTTAACGAGTGGCGTTAAACCTTGAGTTCTGAAAATGATATTCCATGATTATTTTGTAGACAATATCGGAGTGAAGCCATCTTAACAGCATTAGGACTATAGCCAAGTTTTTGATTTTGTATCATAGCTTGAAATCATTCTTTGCACAGAGGGAAATAACCAGATTTCAGGAGTTCATATTATGGTTTAATTGTGCTTTACTTAGAGTAAAATTTAAGCGGATTTGTACAATTCCAAGTTATATATGCTTTTATATGAGCTATTCAAAATCTCAGTACAATGCTCTGGTAGCCTGCTACCCCCCACCTCCCAATGGAAAATGACACCAAAAGTGCCACTTTAAGTGCTATTTGGCACTCAAAGATGATGGAATTTATCAGAAGCACGTAGGTATGAGTAATTGCTTTTAAATGAGCCATTCAAAATCTCTCTATGGTTTTCTGGTACTCTGCTAGCCTTCGTAGAAAGAGGTCCATCAGCGCTACCAATACAAAAAGTGACTTTTCTTGTTGTTCAATGTGGAGGGCTGTGGATTCATAGGGTGGAAATATGCAATCTTATTTGAATTGAAGAATTTTCGAGTGAATTCTATTCCTCCTTCCTGTTTATCTTTCTCAGAGTCACAATTTCTATCACATTTTTATTCTCCAGGGAGGTAACTGTCAATTCTAACATTTATTTTACTTATTTCTTTGTTGAGCGAAGCTAAAATACTGCGTTCCTTCATTCCATTGTAGTTTTGATTTGCAAGACAGTCTCCAAATACTTCTTCAACTAAGTTAGCAGTGAATATTATATCTTCAGGTAATTCATGTCATTTTTGGGAAGATTTCCATTTTCTTGGTTCAGGATGTACTTAGCGAATGCTTCCTCCTTAGGATAGACATGCATATTTTTAAGGAACAATTTTTGAAGTACTTCCAGTGATAACTGTTTCTGATCTAAAAATTGAGGGTTCCACTACGGTTGTTTTGGAGTTGAACAGGTAAGCACTGACAGAAATCAAATTTCAGCAATTGAAGTTTGGATTGGTAATAGACCACTATAACTTACCCATATTTTGTAGCCATTCTTTGGTCAAATCGGTGCCTCATATATATCGAAAATATCCACTTAAGCTAATTCTTTAGTTTTGTTTCGATCAGATCTTATACTGGAAATTGAATTTGATGAAAGTGGAACTTTCTATCCAAATACCTTGTGTGTTGTTTGCCCTATAGTCAATACAGTTGATATGGTTTCAGTAAACGTACTACATTTCAGTTGCGAGTCACGCAAAAGGTGAGACTAGGTTTTATACACATATGTTTTATTGGTACCCTCTGGTCCATCTATTGAAAAAAGTTTTTTTTCAACATAGTCAGGCTCACAGGTACCCCGTGGAATATTTTTCTCAATTTCTATCTGTTTTCCTTGGAGAAACTAAAGCGTGTGTTGTTCAGAAGCAGTTAAGTCATCTAAATTTAGAAATTCCATGTTTTTGTCATCTACCGTTCCACCCAAAGACTAAAATTTGGAGCTTCTGTTGCCATCATATTTAACGTGGATGCTATAATACGATAAGCGCGTTTGATTGCAGTATCCTCAGATATTTTATTCCGTCCTGCGTGCTGGATGAAATCTAGAACCTGCTGATTTTTCAATTTTTCCTAGAGATCTTTTTGGATCTGCAGGACATCCAAGAGATAGAAGGTGAACGAAGAGTTTGCGTATTACAGAAGGCACTTTGTACTGTGCGTGTTCTTTTAGGCCATCTACCCAGTGTCTATAGTTGAATGAGAGGCCATGATATTGGCAAACTTGTTTGCATGTCGCAGAGTAATATTCATAGTAAGGAGATCATCAAAACTTTTTGCATCCTTCGCATGACAGAGAAGTACTCACAAATGGAAGTATTCCCGGACGATCTTCACAGTTTACGCTGTGAATTCAACCAATGACACCAACGGATTCGTGGCTCTCCTTTGCTCATTTTCCAATCCCATATAAAGTTTTTGGACATTTCCCAATAATGGTGAATTTTCTAGTCTATTTGAATATGCTTCATTGCGTGGTTACGTCAAAAATATGTTTTTACATTTAGCCTTGTTGTCCAATATCTACCCAATCTTCTTGGGCTTGGTTAATATTTTGCATTCGTTATTGTCCAGGTTAAATGAATGTTCAAGCGTTTAATGACATGACTTTTTCCTTGGATATTGCCAAATATTCGCCAGCATGCTGCGGTTCCACATTGGTTGAACTGCGCTCTTTCCACATTGGTGTTTGCTTCATTGTAAACCAAACACCGTTGATTTCTGGCAAGCTTTGTTGAATCGCAATCATGCTCTTTGTACTGCTCTATGTACCAATTACTCTGTATACCATTTCATTCGGAAACTGTAAATGTGGCAACACAATTCGACCATTCAAGCAGCAATCTCCAAACGATTCATTCTTGATTGCTTTTCTTGATTGCATTCTTGATTCATTCTTGAGGGAAAAGGGGGGCTCTATACTGAATATATTCGGTGTTGAAAGGCCCCAATGTCTTGCAACTAAACTTGCGTAGTTTACGGTGTCTTTGTTGTTCAGACCTGGGTTGCTTGCTAAAGCTTAGTGACTTCAAACATTCTGATGGCGCTGTTCTTCTTGATTTTGTTTGTTCTCTAACTGAAGCTTCTGCTTTCATTTTTTACTGAAGCTTGTGCTTTATTTTCGGTTTGAATCGCTGTAATTTTTGCTTTTGCTTGTCTTCTAACTCCGTATTTTTTGTGCTTTTACTTCCATTTTTGATTCTTTTTAATTCTCGTGTTTGCTTTTGCTCTAATCGAAGATTTTTTGTTGTGCTTTATTTTGTTTTTGATTCGTAAGGTGTTTCGATGTCTTCTAACTACATATTTGTTTTCGTTTTATTTTCGTTTTTGATTTGTTATTCTTGCTATTGCTTGTCTTCTAACAGCAGTTTCTCTGTTTTTCAGTTGTGTTCATTGCAACTTCAGAAATTTTTTCAATACTCTTTTTTTTGCTGTTCAGATTAGTTCTGTTAAGTCTGATGGTCCAGGTTGTTGAATATCTTCTAATCACATATTTCTTTGCGCTTCATTATTTTTTTCACTGCCTTAGACATTTTTATAAGTCCTTTGCTTTAGCTGTTCGGGTTTGTCTTGTCGCGTTTGAAAGTCCAGGCTGCTCATTTTCAGTAATTTTGAATTAGTGTTTTTTCGGGTCGTCCTCATAGTGTTGTTTTACGTGAAAAGTGTGTTCCCAAAAATAAGGCTCTAAACGAGCCTATGACTTGTGTAGACGAAAATGAAGCACAATGAAATATATGGGCAGAAGACATTTGACAACGAGAATCACAACACATCAAAAAAGAAAATATATCACAGTTAGAAGGCAAACGAAATCGAGAAGAACAGTGCCGTTGCAATGTTTGACGACAACAAGCTATTTCACACAACCCATTGCTAGCCTGCAAATATGTTGTAAACTAAGAAAGTCTTAATAAAAGTCATTGGGACTCCTCGACAGTGCATGTATTTGCCGAGGATCCCTCTATTTCACCGAAAGTTCCACATGTTTCGCGTTTGCTTCATTCAATGTAAAACGATGACCAAACCATCAATAGTCGTAAGGTTTTTAGCTTGAAAATAGCTGGACAATTTCATCACAGAATTAATTTGGCGGCAGATCCAACAAACACTCAAGGCAATTTCGAACCCACTTCATCTAGTCAAATGTGCTTTTTAGACCCCGATGAAGCTGTTGACGAACGACTTGCACATTCTTTAAGTTATAGGACCTTAATGGATCTGTTGGAAGAAATATTGCGAGACATAAACAATCATGCCAAAGATTATATGAGAATGCTAGAAGCGGAACATAATGTAAATCAGCGTGCTGTTTCACTGGGACAACAACTTCCAAATGGCAGCTCATTTTTACTCCACCAGATGGTGTGGGTTGTAGACAGCTAAACCCCTCTGCGTGTATTGAAGTATGCGGATTTCTAACTCTTTATGCTTACCACAGTTTTCTGTCAAATGAAATCAATTGTAAACACCGTGACAAAAATATTGTCAGTTTAAAAAACAGCGATCATTGTGTGGAGCCCTTTACCTACCTATTGTTTTGTGCAACTGGGACATCAGGATGGACCATGGATATGCCCAAACAATTTACGAAAGTCTTCTACATGTAACTAACGCTTGAATTACCACAGTAACCTTTCGCTTTTAGACCTAAAGACGCCAAAAACTTTTCTCTGCAAGCTGTAACCCTCCACTTGTGTAAAAAGTTTTTTAATGCTTTATATTTTGGTATATGACTTTTCCAACAACATATTTTCGATACATTTTTTTTTGTCTTGGCGGTGATCCCATCCAATCAATAAAATTGAGTACGAAATGGAATGCAATTGCTGATGAAAAAGTATTTCTACCGTCATCATTCACCACATCAACAGACTTCTACACTGAAGATTTTAAAAATGCAACGGTTATTGTTCGTCGCCTGGAACCATCAGATTTCTTCATAACTATGACTTGCAATCCTGATTGCCCAGAAATTCAAGAAATAGAATCTATTGTATCCTGATTATAACTTTATTACAGAGCAGTCCACAAAAGGTCCCGATCACTCATGTTCCAGGGATAGGAAGCATAATACTAGGTGACGTAACATTTATTTACTAAAACAGGAAGGGTAGGGTGCATAGGCGTTTAGCAGGGCTCTTGAAAAGTAAAGAAGTTGCTAAGTCTTGCTTAGGTTGCGGCGGCGTTAAAAATAGAATGGTAGGTACTCATTTTACTACTAAAAAGTGCAGGGCATCACTCATAGTGGTATATATTTCTGTAGAACCGAATGATGGACATAGTAGTCACTCAGATGAATTTACTTACAGCTAGAGGAACAAATTGACAGGATCCCAGGTAAAAATTTGGCATTTTCATTCAAGAAATTTATTGGTCTTGTCAATAGAAATAGGGATAGATGGTATCCTAGCATAAGTAAGTTTGGTTTAGAAAAAAAAACAGTAACGGTTAAAGCCTGCTGGAGCTCTCTTTGAGAGCAATTGGTAAAATCCTACGAAAATTAGTAGAAGTGCCATCCAGCCTTCATGTCTCAAGGAACAATTCCCAGTTTGGCTGATTAAGGATTATAGACCGTTATAGATAGGGCTTGTCTGATTTTTTTTTTTAGCTTAAACCGGACAAGCTAAAAAAAATGTCTAAAGTCTACTTGCGGTTCTCTAGAAACACTAATTCTTCTATATTGTTTTCCTTTACTTCGAATACAGTTGTGCAAAATTATTAAAATGGAGATTTAAAAGAACAAAGAAAGTCTTCACTTTCGTTGATAAAGACATATTGTGCGGTGAGAAACCAAGTCAAAGTGAAAGCTTTGAACCTCTCTGCTGGTTCCTCCCAGAACAAAGGTTTTGACAAACTTTTGAGGGTATCAGAAACATCCACACTTGGAACATCTTCTAACTCGGGGAAGACCCGCTTTTTGCTTTTCATTTGCATGACATCGATCATAGCTTCACCTCTTGCAATACCCTGGACTAACCCAACGTGCACAGCAGGATGATTTCTTTAACTGAAAGTTGACTATTGCGTAATCTCTTACTGACAGGAAAGATTAGCTGAACGGCTGATCATCCTGGCTGTCTTCTCTACCAAGGTGTGATGACCCATCAGATGAATCATGTAGCTTAAAATTCACCATCGACATCTCCTTGAATTACTTTTATATCTTTTTCCACGTCTTTTTGGCTTAATTTCTTCCTTTTCTAAGGTGTTCGTGAGTCCTGGTTCCTGGTTCTTTAGGTTTTGTGTCACTTACAAGAGCTTGCGTGAACCCTTCCTATTCAAGAGAAAGGTCTAATAATGTTTCAGTTTATGCTGAAACTGAAACTGACCTTACAGGCTGGTGGTGGATAGTCTGGGAGCAGGAGAGCTGATAGTACAGGAGTAGAAATATCATTGTTGGCCCTGGACTGGCAAATTTCATCTCGCTCCAAGACTGTCGCATTTGTTTGATTTAAGCCTGCTTGATCTTGAGTAAGTCGGTTGGTTACTTTAGACGGAAGAAAATCGAACTCCCTGAAAAAATTTCTGCTAAAAGGCCAGATTCCAGCCTTTTTGAAAGAAGAAGTGACATTGGCCGGAGAAAACTTTTCTTTGTAGGGCTTAGGACAAAGCTTATGCACCTTGTGAATAGACACCCTTTGTCCAGAGTTTAACTGGAACAATTCATTGAACTTTGCTTAAAACCGCTCTTGAAAGAAGTAAGAACACCAATGTCTAAGGGTCAAAGTCGGTGAGAACACTATGGTAGAAAAGCTAGAATGAGAATACCGTTTCCCTTGCAGAAAGAAATACATCTTGGATCAAGGTGACTGTTGTGATGATCAAGCAAAAAGAGAAGAGGATTGTCTTTTCAAGACTGGCAATGCTTCCATAAGGGTTATAGAGCCAACAAAAAGTCTTATTGTTCACCCAGCCCTACGGGTGTGCTAGCCCAAGGGAGCCAGGAGGACTTCTTCGTACCATTCCAGGCTATAATGGTTTTCAGGGGAAAATAAAAACTGTTGTGATCTGTCCAACAATTAAATTGATGAAGGTGTCAAGATAGTCTTACTTGTGCTCTAGAAAAGATCTTCAAATGAGAAGTTTGGATTAGATCTGATGTAGAATGGGATGGATTCTGTGTTGGCATCAGTAGTTCACTGCTGCTGCGAATTGTTAAAAGTAGTATCATACCAAAATGAAGCTAGAGTGCTGCAAAAATTTCCAAATCCTTATTTTTTCCCTTTAAAGACTATCATAATTTCACATACGTTTTCTAGGCATAACATTTTGGTTACTCCAACAATATCCTTTGTCTGTGTAGCCAACTTAGCTACACAGCTAAGTTGGCTACAAAATAGCCACCCCTATAAGTCACTTATGATTGAGAGTAGCTGAAACTCAAGGCTAATTAAGCCTAGTGGCATAGATAGTCCACCACATAAGCTGGCATGTAAAGAAAACAATTCTTACTTCGTCATGTGCACAATAACCCTTGTTAATATATTTTGCAGCAGGAGAACCTTTATCTTCACTTCTCTCTTTGTTTTTCCAGTTTTTCTACAAAATCATGAATTCCCTAGAACCAATATAGCCTATTAACAGAGTATATGCTTGAGATGAGTTTAACCTCTTCCAACACGGAATCCTCTATAAATCCTTGAAAACGAACTTAGAACAGTTTAAATTCCATCTTCTAGCACAATGATGTTCGGAAACCTATTTCAAAATGCTTTCTACAATAGTATTACGCAATTTGGCAACTCGTATTGATTTGTGTTACCTTAGTAAAAAAGAGGAAACAAAGGGACTTGCAGGAAGTTTTGCAACGAGAAAAGTTGTGCTGGAGTTTGGCAATGTTTATTATTACTTTTTCCAATTATAATGACTGACAACGCGGCCAATCATATATCATAAGTGCTTAGCAATCCCGTTTATTAAAGATACGAGATGAAACACAAAAGAAAGGGAAATACATAGTTTAATTGTAGAACGTTAAACTGATTCATAGTATTCTTTTCTACTAACTCTAGTGCTTGGACAAAAATACCATGGATTGCAGATTGAGCAGAGTGGCATCAATGGAAGGAGGGGGACATCTGTTCCACATATGTTTGGCCTCTCTATATATACCTTTTGGAAAAAATCTCTTCCTTGGTGATTTTTATTGAAAAATATTTTTTTCATTTTGATTAGAAAAAAAGCAACAAAATTACCCCTACACTGTATATTTTCCTGAATTGAACGCCACCGAATACGCGAAAAATACCGTGACAAATATATTTAAAACAGCCACCAGACCTTCGAAATGCCGGTCATTAATGGTAAATAGTGGTATATTTCGTTCCTGAGCTTTGTTTGTAGACTGTATTCTGTGTTGCCATAGCCTGCAGGCTTTTTGCAATTAATCTTATCTTATAATCCAATTGCGGCTCTTTCAAAATTTCAACATTCAACAACGTCAACCTTTTTTGCTTGCCTAAAATTTCTTACAAGAGAACTAATTAGGTTGTGCTTTTTTCTGGCTCAAAATTTAACATAACAATAATAACAGGTAACCAAAATATACAGAAACCTGGAGAAAATCAAATTTTAAGGTCATACCATATTTCAATTATAACTTTGCAAGTCTCGGCGTTGACTTTTCATCTCAAAGGCAAAGGGTTCATTAGCTACTTTTCCCAACACCAGTAGGAGCTCCCAAAGTAATTTAGTAGAAACTGGTAAGGGGTCATAAGTATGTCATCAGTTCGAAAGGCTAGCGAGAGGCTAGTTTAAATTCGAGAAAACATATAATATCTTATCAATTGTTAAGCAAAGCGCTGTCCATTCAACATACATGCAGCATAAATAATGTCGGCAAGGTTTTCGATCAAGGGGGGGGGGGAGTAGCACAACAAGGGACTCTCGAATGATAACATGATAACAGTGATGACATGGCAACATGATGAACGATAACTCTTTCTTCCTTTGTTTTTTCCGCCATCTCTTTGCAATTTTTTGTGCTAAGTAATTGCATATTTTTATCCCAGTCAGTAGCGAATCCAGGATTTTAGGGAGAGGAGGACGGTTCGTTGCGAAAAATTCCCATTCTAAATTAAGTCTAACGTACTTACTGACGCTGAAAGTTGCATGCCTCTGCTTCTATCTGTCATTTAGCTGTCAATTTCTAAAACTATTCATTAAACCATACTTATAGAAACACTAACAATATTTTAAGACGAATTCTTGCCTCGTACTTCCGCTATTAGCAAACCTACCAATAACGCTTTCTACACCTGTGGTAATATTACTCTAAATATAAAGAAGGGCAAGTCCAGTCAGTTTTTCCTCCGCCATTTTATTCTTTAGATGTTTTTTCAATATTCTCTAGGTAGAAAAACCTTGTTCAACTGACGCCACACAGACAGATCGGGAGGATCTGCAAGAGCACTGAAATATTCGGGAAGATATGAGGTGAAAAATCGCGTTTGTGTCACTGTAAAGTCTATCCTTGTGCCTTCCACATGTTTTTATCCACATTTTCCTTCATTGCTTTCTCTCAAACGAACCCATCGAGCCTTCCATATTATCGCTTCACCGATAAGGGCAGATTCACAAATTCGATTGGGAGAAGAAACAGATTACTTACCAATGTGGCGCTTAAAAGCTATAAATCTTAAGAGCAAATTGTTTGTTCAACAACAAATTGTTGTTATTTGTTCTCTGTTCAACATGTTGTTGTTTGCTATGAGAAAATTGTTGTCCCTTTCGATATAACTTTATTGGCCATGAAATACTGGGCTTAAAAGTATCCATTGTTTCTATGGAAAACGCATTCTGGTTAAAAAATAATTGTGCTTCGCAGAAGCACCAAAAAACAATTATTTCTTTTATGACTTTGATGGAGTTTCTAACGCTCTGGAAAGAAGAAGTTTTTGACATAGAATTTTTTTGACGCTATAATATTTGATATAATAGCTTAAGATGCTCTAGTAATTTTTTAGTACCATAAATAAGAAACAAACTAGGTTTTTATATGGGCTCATGTGAGAAAAATACTTATACAACAATTCACGATAACTAAATTCATTTGATGGTAGGTTGGATCAGGAGACTGAAGTAAAGTGTAAATACCATTGATCTAACGGGAATTGGTCTGACAAATCAGCTGATGTCTGTGTTAGTTTATTAACCTCATCATAAAGCATCTTTGGATTATTCCTATTCTTGGTTGATATGTCTTTTACTTGTTGTTTCTTCCAAGTTGCCACTAATATATATATATATATATATATATATATATATATATATATATATATATATATATATATATATATATATATATATATATATATATAATATATATATATATATATTTCATATATATATATATCTATCTATATATATAAAAATAAGTTGTCTGTCTGTGGATGTGTGGATCAGGTGACGTCACCTGAAAAAACTGGATCAGGTGACGTCAAAACTGAAAAAACTAAAAAAAGGCAAAAACTACAAAAAAAACTAAAAACTAATAAAAAAAAATAAAAAAGCTAAAAAACTAAAAAAACTAAAAAAAGGCAAAAACTACAAAAAAACTAAAAACTAATAAAAAAGCTAAAAAACTAAAAAAACTAAAAAAAGGCAAAAACTACAAAAAAAAACTAAAAACTAATAAAAAAAATAAAAAAGCTAAAAAACTAACAAAACTAAAAAAAGGTAAAAAACTAAAAAAACTAAAAACTAAAAAAAACTAAAAAAAAGGAAAAAACTGAAAAATAAGCTAAAATAAAGGTAAAAACCAATAAAAAACTAAAAAAAAACAGAAAAAACTAAAAAAAGGCAAAAACTACAAAAAAAAACTAAAAACTAATAAAAAAAAATAAAAAAGCTAAAAAACTAAAAAAACTAAAAAAAGGCAAAAACTACAAAAAAACTAAAAACTAATAAAAAAGCTAAAAAACTAAAAAAACTAAAAAAAAGGCAAAAACTACAAAAAAAACTAAAAACTAATAAAAAAAATAAAAAAGCTAAAAAACTAAAAAAACTAAAAAAAGGTAAAAAACTAAAAAAACTAAAAACTAAAAAAAACTGAAAAAAAGGAAAAAACTGAAAAATAAGCTAAAATAAAGGTAAAAACCAATAAAAAACTAAAAAAAAACTGAAAAAACTAAAAAAAGGCAAAAACTACAAAAAAAAACTAAAAACTAATAAAAAAAGTAAAAAAGCTAAAAAACTAAAAAAACTAAAAAAACTAAAAAAAGGTGTAAAACTAAAAAAAATAAAAAATAAAAAAAAACTAAAAAAAAGGAAAAAACTGAAAAATAAGCTAAAATAAAGGTAAAAACCAATAAAAAACTAAAAAGAAAAAAAGGAAAAAACTAAAAAAAATTTTCATCTAAAAAACTAAAAAAAACTAAAAAAGGTAAAAACTAAAAGAACTAAAAAAGAAAAAAATAAATGATTGTCAAAACTGAAAAAACTAAAAAAAGGCAAAAACTACAAAAAAAACTAAAAACTAATAAAAAAAATAAAAAAGCTAAAAAACTAAAAAAACTAAAAAAAGGCAAAAACTACAAAAAAAACTAAAAACTAATAAAAAAGCTAAAAAACTAAAAAAACAAAAAAAAAGGCAAAAACTACAAAAAAAACTAAAAACTAATAAAAAAAATAAAAAAGCTAGAAAACTAAAAAAAACTAAAAAAACTAAAAAAAGGTAAAAAACTAAAAAAACTAAAAACTAAAAAAAACTAAAAAAAAAAGGAAAAAACTGAAAAATAAGCTAAAATAAAGGTAAAAACCAATAAAAAACTAAAAAAAAAAACTGAAAAAACTAAAAATAGGCAAAAACTACAAAAAAACTAAAAACTAATAAAAAAAGTAAAAAAGCTAAAAAACTAAAAAAACTAAAAAAACTAAAAAAACTAAAAAAAGGTAAAAAACTAAAAAAAAAATAAAAAATAAAAAAAACTAAAAAAAAAGGAAAAAACTGAAAAATAAGCTAACATAAAGGTAAAAACCAATAAAAAACTAAAAAGAAAAAAAGGAAAAAACTAAAAAAAATTTTCATCTAAAAAACTAAAAAAAAACTAAAAAAGGTAAAAACTAAAAGAACTAAAAAAGAAAAAAATAAATGACGACACTCAAAGAGAAAGCGACCAGGACAAAAGGAATGTTCGATTAGCAATCAACAAAGCACCGGGACACAGGGAGTATAAATGACGACCAGGACATAAGTAAAAAAAAAAATTAACAAAACTAAAAAGAAGGTAAAAACTACAAAAAAACTAAAAAGAAAAAAAACTAAAAACTAATAAAAAACTAAAAAATCTAAAAATCTAAATAAACTAAAAAAGAAAAAAAAAGGAAAAAAATAAAGGAGAAAAACAAAACTAAAAAACGAATGTATATACAGACCGGTACACCGGGATACAAATGACGACCGGGACACAGGGAATATAAATGACGACCGGGACACAGGGACACAACTACAACGGGGACACCGGGGGAAACAGGGGGATATAAATGACGACCGGGACACAGGGACACAACTACAACGGGGACACCGGGGGAAACAGGGGGATGTAAATGACGACCGGGACACCGGGACAGGGAATGGTCGATTAGCAATCACCATCAACAAAGCTCAAGGGCAATCATTAGAATCATGAGGTATAGATCTGAATACAGATTGTTTTCCCATGGACCATTATATGTTGCATGTTCAAGAGTCGGTAAACCTGACAATTTATTTATATGCAAAGACAATGGGACAGCAAAGAATGTTGTATATTCGCAAGTTTTACGTAGTTAAAATCATATATATATATATATATATATATATATATATATATATATATATATATATATATATATTCACAGGTGGGACATAGGGACACAACTACAATGGCGCGTAACTATTATGGCGCGTAACGACTTACGCGCGCGGGGGGGCTTGGGGGGGGCGCGAAGCGCCCCCACCAACTAGGTGTTGGGGTGGCGCGAAGCGCCACCCCAACAGCTAGTATATATATATATATATATATATATATATTACATATATATATATATTTCTATATATATTATACATATATTTCTCAGTCGGTCACATTGATCCCAAATACGATACCATAGCCGATGTTTCTGTTTCGCTTCATGTAACCATGCTATAGCAGACCATCCCTTTTTTTGTGTATAATATGAAAAAAACTTCGTTTTCTTAAAGAGTTAAAGAGGCTGCGTCCCAAAGTCGAACCTTAAAACGTACAGGAATTAGGAGAGGCAGTTGGGGGGCTGCTGCCCCCCGAACCCCCCGCTTGTAAAGACTCTTTTGTACAGGTTTTTTGTTGTGGGGGGCTGCCCTGCCGCCCCCCTGACCCCCCGCTCTTGGCTTCGGAAAGGCCCTCTTTTAATTAACAAAACAAAAAACCTTTACAAAAGAGTCTTTAAAAGCGGGGGGTTTGGGGGGCGGCAGCCCCCCAACTGCCCCTCCTAATTCCTGTACGTTTTAAGGTTCGACTTTGGGACGCAGCCTCTTTAACTCTTTAAGAAAACGAAGTTTTTTTCATATTATTTCTGTACGTTTTTCTACAATCCATGGTGGATGTAATTTAATAATTCCTGTACTCCTCGTACAGGAATTAGGACTGTCTCTCCTAATTCCTGTACGTTTTAAGGTTCGACTTTGGGACGCAGCCTCTTTAACTCTTTAAGAAAACGAAGTTTTTTTCATATTATTTCTGTACGTTTTTCTACAATCCATGGTGGATGTAATTTAATAATTCCTGTACTCCTCGTACAGGAATTAGGACTGTCTCTCCTAATTCCTGTACGTTTTAAGGTTCGACTTTGGGACGCAGCCTCTTTAACTCTTTAAGAAAACGAAGTTTTTTCATATTTTGTGAAAAAAAACGCCCAATAAGGGACTTGAACCCTTGACCTTAGGATTAAAAGTCCCACGCTCTACCGACTGCATGTGTGTAAATATAACTTTTAAATACCTTTTAAAAATTTCAAATTAACATGGGCTCTTATGGAGAAATGAGTTAATTAAGTGGCTAATGCGTGGTTTCTGGAAAACCGGGAAGGAGTTATCGGATCGAGCTGAAATTTCGCAAATAAGCTCCTGGGCCGTAGGGGGCCTTAACTTGTGAATTTCAGCCCGATCGGACAACGTTAAAGGGGGGTGGGTGGGTTGGGGGGTCGAAACTTTCGGGGGGTTAAGATTTTCCTACGAAACTTTCAAGGAAACTTACTCGGAGAATTCCGCATCAAATGAATCTTCGTACACCCAGATCCGATGTCGGCTGTGACCTGTAGGCGTGGCAGAAAAAAAAGAACATGAAAATTAAGTTGCTATGCGTGGTTTCTGGAAAACAGGGAAGGAGTTATCGGATGAGGAGTGGAGGGAGGGTGGGGGTATCAGCCACAGCTTGGGTGCTCGATGCAGGGACAGCCATACGGCTCTTCAATACGGTGCAGGAGAAACTATTGCTTCTGTGATGCGATATCGAGATCTGTTTGATATTTAAAGGACAATTGAACGACTGAACTGCCTCCAAAGCGCTTTGCTTGCGTAGCAGAGTTCACTAGTCCTGTAATATTTGATTCATCAAAGCCCTTATCAATTCGTATATAATTCCTAGATATTCCTTCTTTACGACCTTAGCACTGATTTGTGAACCGGTTGGTAGGGCACCTGCCACCGATGAGGCAGAATCATTAGCTTTCATAAATACTAGTAGCCTATCTCGCCGCTGCTCAACATGGTCAATTTTGTCTAAGCCCCCTAAGATTGAAATAAACTCTCGCTGCTTTGCGGGGTTATAAGATTGCATACTAGTAGGTAAATTACTAAAAATGAGGACCTTAACTTGTGAATTTCAGCCCGATCGGACAACGTTAAAGGGGGGCTGGGGTTGGTGGGTCGAAACTTTCGGCCAGATTTTCCCCATGAACGAAAAGTCGGAGGGGGATGAAATTTGGCAGGTTTCTTAGTTGGAGCTTGGGCTACGAAATGCATCCCTCCCCATCCCTCTGCGACCACTGGAACCGAAGATCGCTTAACATTGTCGTGGTTCGCCTCTTTATAGAGGCACGAGTGTGCCTCCTTGATTTCTATGCACTCTAATAACAGGAACCACAACGGAAGCCGCAACTTTCATTGCATGAACTATTTCAGCGTAATAAATATCTAATTCCAACGAATGAAATTTTTGAGACTGTGACAGGAGGTGAAAAGGAATTCTAATTCTACTGAGGATATTATCTAATACGCACTGACATAAGTTTACGTCTATTCTATCCCAAAGCTGCTTCTGGAACCATTTTGGACTACAACTCCTATGGCAAAAAATGCTTAAAACAACAGAAACTTCAAGGTGAGAATGATCACTGATCAAAATTTCCTCTGATACTTTAACAAGATACTTTTTTAAACATTCAAGATCTGAAATTATAAAGTCCAAATTTGCCACGCTACCTGAATTATGAACATAATTAAAATTTGTGCTATTCGCTGCCACAGATAGATCTTTTGGAAAAGATGATAATATTATTTGGGACCAAGGTAAACTAGGAATAGTGAGGCCAGTGTTAAAATCGCCACAAAGCAAAATGGCTTTGCCAGACGTTCGTATTTTATGAGAAATTGTTGAGACGCTTGCACATACTTTAGCAAAACGTTCGTTCGACTGTTCGTTTCTGTAATTAGTAGGCATATAAACTGCAAGAACAACGGTATGGCCTAGATCAACCGAAACAAAAGTATCATTGGTTTCAAGTAAAACACACTTAAGGCTCTTTTTTATTCCAATCATAATGCCGCCAGAGGGACAACCTCCTGTGATTTTTGCAGAACGAGTGAAGAACTCGTGGTCACAAGAAACTTCCAACTGATTACTATTAACGCCACTTAACTGTTGCTCAACTACACAAACTATTTCGAATGACTTTAATATTTCGGCTAAAATTATCAACTTATCTCTTGCTGCATTTATGTTTTGAAAATACAGGTTTACACAATCAGGTTCGGTGCAATGGTCCATACCTGTGGAAGGAGTGGAGGGAGGGTGGGGGTATCAGCCACAGCTTGGGTGCTCGATGCAGGGACAGCCATACGGCTCTTCAATACGGTGCAGGAGAAACTATTGCTTCTGTGATGCGATATCGAGATCTGTTTGATATTTAAAGGACAATTGAACGACTGAACTGCCTCCAAAGCGCTTTGCTTGCGTAGCAGAGTTCACTAGTCCTGTAATATTTGATTCATCAAAGCCCTTATCAATTCGTATATAATTCCTAGATATTCCTTCTTTACGACCTTAGCACTGATTTGTGAACCGGTTGGTAGGGCACCTGCCACCGATGAGGCAGAATCATTAGCTTTCATAAATACTAGTAGCCTATCTCGCCGCTGCTCAACATGGTCAATTTTGTCTAAGCCCCCTAAGATTGAAATAAACTCTCGCTGCTTTGCGGGGTTATAAGATTGCATACTAGTAGGTAAATTACTAAAAATGACAGGAACTGTAGCATTTTCTGGCTTAGGAAGGAATGGCCACAAACAGTTTTATTCAACCATATCTGTGCTCACAGACTCTTGTTTTTTAATGAGGAAATTTAACATTCGAACACAGTCATTTAATCTTGATGCCACAATATTATTTGGTTCGTTCGGGAAAACCGGAACATCTGACGGGTTCATAATCGCAAATCGTGGAAAAGGATCATCTTTCGAGATACGGCTGATAGTAATTCGTAAAAGTCGGCCATAAAAGCCGTACTCGGATGTGAGCCCCGGCGCCTCTCAAGAATATCAACTTTAAAAGTATCACAAAAGATTTCAGTAGTCTCTTTAAACGCATCTTTTCCGAAAAGTTTCGCTGCTAGTTTCACGACACCATCCTTATCTCCCTTGTTAATAATTTGTCTCAGTAGAAAGTTCAAAACTGGACAAATATACACTAAGTCAATTCTACAGGGCACGAAAACTTACTTCCCCACAATCTAAATGATATACAAAATCCTAGTCCGTATTCAATCAAGCCGTCGGTAAGTTGTAATATTTCGTTATCAGAAAATGGTTAATATTTCATAATTGTCTTATTTTCAACTGTTCCACTTATCGGGCAATCCAATTAAATACAAAGTATAATCCAGCTTACGTCCTCACAGATCAAAGTGGGGGATCATCATTTGGGTTTTCGAAGTGGTTTAGGGGTTCAAAATGCACACGCAATAATTCTAGAAATGTTGGAACACCACCATAACATTAAAAAACAACTATTTATGTGTAGAATTGATATTTCAAAAGTGTTTGATAGTATTTTGCATAACCACGCTTTTTGGTCATTGTTGCGTAGTGGGGCGTACCCATTTATAGGCCAGTGTTTGGCGGGCTGGTATGTTAATTCATCTGTGAGAATTTTTCGGGAGGGCGACTTTCAGACATAATTTATTTACGTCGTGGAGTTAAACAAGGGTCAGTTCTTTGCCCCTTTATATTTAATAACGCGATTAGAACAGTCACACGGTTCCTACCCCCAAATGTGACCTACCCCAAAATCGACATTAGCCACTTGTCGTATGCTGATGATATTTTGTTGTTCTTGGATAATGTAATATCAATGCAGAATGCAATTAATATATTACACACACATCTACGAGAGACAGGATTAGAGATTGAACCTTCTAAAACAGAATTCCTACTGACGAATAATAAAAGTGATATCCAGCATCATTCAATTAGGGTAGGATCACTGAATATTCTTAATATTGATTCCATTAGTTACCTTGGGTTGCCTTTTGGTCCGTCAATTAAAGCTACGCGGAAGTTGGTTTTATGGTCTGTATTGGGAAAACTTAGGAAAATACATGGCCTGCTAGTCAGGGTGAAAGGTCGTTTTGACAAACAAACACTTGCTATAATTTACAATTCAATGTTTGCACCTCATGTATTTTTCATTGTTCCATTTTTGTAGTTTTTGAGTAAAAGTGATAAAAAGCGTATCCGCGTTTACTTTTTCCGGTTTTGTAAATATTTTTTTGGAATTCCACTATGGTTCAAAAATAGGTATATTATACGAAAATGCGGAATATTTGATATTACTATTAAAATGGATCAACAATATGACCGATTTCTTCGACAATCTAGAGTAAATAGAATAAATTTCCCTCCCCCTTAATTGTCTCATTTAATGGAAATACAGTTTTGTCTTCATTTCTTTAATAAAATAAGTATTTATTCGTTATGTTTATAGGTGCTGTTTTATGAGCTATGTCTATGAGTTATGTTATTATTTATGGGTCATGTTTTGTGACTGGTTTTTTGAGTTAGGCTATGTGCAAAAAAAAAAAAAAAAAAAACAAAACAAACAAACAAACAACTATGATCTACTTATTTTCATTAGAAGTGAAATTTTTATATTTTTCAGTTTTCTTTTCACACTCCTCTGTGTACATCTTTCGTATGTATAGAGGGTACAAATATTATTATTATTATTAATATTAGAGTACTATTATTATTATTATTAGAGTATATATATTATTAGAGTATATTATATTATTATTATTATTATTATTATTATTATTATTATTATTATTATTATTATTATTATTATTTTTATTATTATTATTATTTGGCGCATGGTTGACACACGGGTAAAGCTTTGTTACCTTTTGAACTTCTTTTACAGCAATAAAATATTCTGAAACAATCACAGTAAGTCCATCAGTGCCTATGTTCACTCGATTTTCCAAGTCTAGCTCAATAGATCGAAGAAATTCCAACACATTCCCAAGCGTTTCCCTTTTAAATGGTCACTTCAAAGTTCCTAATGCTGCCTTAGTAACGCGTTTCGCGTAGGTCAAAAAAAAAAAAAAAATCCTCACCTCTTATGGAATTGTAATTTCAGACAGTTCGTGGTAATAAACTGTAAGTAAAAAGTGACCCGGCTCAATAGTAGCCGAAGCTCTAAAAAATTGAATTTTGATACCAGTAGATACATTAAAAGAATTAGATTTTTATGCTGATTTCAAATATATAAGTTTGTTCTGGTCTAGTCTTACCCATCAAAAGTTACAAGCCTTGAGAAAATTTTTCTTATTTTTGAAAAAAGAGGAAACATCCCTGAAAAGTCATAGAATCTTGAATGAAAATCACACCATCAGATTCGGCGTATTAGAAAACGCTGTAGAGGTTTCAAGCTCCTATCTGTAAAAATGTGGAATTTTGTATTTTTTGCCAGAAGAAAGATCACGGATGCGTGTTTATTTGTTTTTATTTTTTCCCCAAGGGTGATCGTATCGACCTATCGGTACTAGAATATCAAGAGAGGACACATTCGAATGGAAATTAAAAGCTCTAGTGGTTTTTTAAGTGACAGAAAACTTGGAGGACATCTAGGCCCCTCCCACGCTCATTTTTTCCCCAATGTCACCTGATCAAAATTTTGAGATAGCCATTTTGTTCAGTACAGTCGAAAAACCTATGTCACCTGATCAAAATTTTGAGATAGCCATTTTGTTCAGTACAGTCGAAAAACCTAATAACTATGTTTTGAGAATGGTTTAATCCCCCACAGTCCCTGGGGGAAGGGCTGCAAGCTGTAAACTTTGCCCATTGTCTAAATTTAGTATCGGTAATTGTGAAGTATACAGACTTTTTCAGGGGGGGGATTTTTTCTGGCGGGGTGAGTGGAGGGGGGTTAGGAGGAGGGGTCTACGTAGGAGGATCTTTTCATGGAGGAATTTATAATAAGATATGGGAATTTCCCAGCAACAGCCAGATTCCCCAACATTATTTAAAATAGGATCAGACATTAAATAAATAGAACAAGTTTTTTTCAGCTGAAAGTAAGTAGTAACGTTAAAATTTAAAACCAACAGGAATTAATGCGTATATGTGGGGGTTCCCCCTCGTCAGTACCTTGCTCTTTACGCTGAAGTTTTTTTTAGTACTTTCAAAAGAGTTATTTATTCTAATTAAACGGCCTTTGTGTTTCAGGGGTCATTCTTAAAGAATTGGAACAAAATTCGAACTTTAGCGTAAAGAGCGAGGTATTGACTAGAGGATGAACCCCCCTCATATTTTCTACGGATTTTCGTATTTTTTTCATATGTAATAACTTCTGTTCGTTTTAAGTTTTAATGTTGCTACTTCCTTTCAGTTGAAAAAACTTTTTTGTATCTATTTAATTGTACCAAAGGGCAATACATAGTTAGGACCTGTGTGACACATCTGTTGTTTCATCAGCAACCACTCTGTAAAATTTGGCAGAGAAAACTCGTGCAATAATTTCTTTAAAACTCTCTTTGGCATAACATCCAATTAATTCATTATGTCTTGTTTTGCTCATTTAAGTAGCATTTGCATCTGAGCTCTCCAAATGATGTTTTAATGTGATTTCACCACCAATTATACAGTACCTTAAAAGTTCTCGAAAGTTCCCTTCATTTTTCAAAGGGCCTTTTTCTGTCAATAATTTTCCATCATATCTATGGCCACGATGCCAAAAATTAGCAGAAATAAATTATAACTTGCACTTAACTAAAAAAAAAGAAAAAAAAGCAACTACCGTGGATTGTCAATTTAATATGAATATACTGATATTTATTGCTTAAAGTTTTAATAGTTTTTATTTATTCAAGTAAAAAATGAAAACATTTAAAATGTAGTTGGTTTTCAGTAAAGTTCAAATTATGTTTTGATCTTGAGAAGGCATGGGTGGTTGTCAGCCCTATTCGTGTTAATTTTTGCTCCTTTTGAGTTTGACTAGGTCATTTATTTTAATTTCTGTTCGTTTTTGATTTGTGGTTGTATTATTGTTATTAGCTTGGAAGATTATGTTTATTTCTGCTCATTTTTGACTTGATGGAGGTTTTTACTTTTCAGTGAAAAAATTGTGTCGTGGAAAAAACTTCTTAAATTGATTTCTGTTTCTTTATCATTGACTTAGTTTCTTTCATGTAATTTCTTTTACATCTATTAAGTTTTCAAACAGTTTGTGGTAATGAACTGTAGTAAGGAGCGACCCGGCTCAATAGTAACCAAAAATCTAAAAAACGAAATTTTGATACCAATAGCTACGTCAAAAGAATCGTCTTTTAGTGTTTATTTTAAATATTTAAGTTTCATTAAGTTTAGTCTTACCCATCAAAAGTTACGAGCCTTAGAAAATTTGCCTTATTTTAGAAAATAGGGGAAAACACCCCCTAGAAGTCATAGATCAAAAGAAATAGATGGAGTCATAGATAGAAAAAAAAGTCGAAAGTCACGCCATCACATTCAGCGTATCAGAGAACCCTACTGTTGAAGTTTCAGGCTCCTATCTACAAAAATGTGGATTTTTGTATTTTTTGCCAGAAGGCAGATCACGGATGCGTGTTTATTTGTTTGCTTGTTGTTTTTTTCCCAGGGGTGATCGTATCGAACCAGTGGTCCTAGAATGTGGCGAGAGGGCTCATTCTAAAGAAAATGAAAAGTTATAGTGCCCTTTTTAAGTGACCAAAAACATTGGAGGGCACCTAGGCCCCCTCCCACGCTAATTATTTTCCCAAAGTCACCAGATCAAAATTCTTAAGCCTCCACAGTCCTCGTGGGAGGGGCTACAAGTTACAAACTTTGACCAGTACTTACATATAGTAATAGTTATTGGGAAGTGTACAGACACTTTCAGGGGGATTTTTGGTTGGGGGGTGGGGAGGTTGAAAAGCGGGGGATATGCTGGGGGAACTTTTCATGGAGGAATTGGTCATGGGGAAAAAAAATCTTTCCATGAACGGAGCGCAGGATTTTCTAGCATTATTAAAAAAAAAAAAACAATGAAAAAATAAATATGAAAAAGTTTTTTCAACTGAAAGTAAGGAGCAGCGTTAAAACTTGAAACGAACAGAAATTATTACGCATATGAGGGGTTCACCTCCTCTTAATACCTCGCTCTTTGGCTAAAGTATTTTTAGTAATTTCAACTGTTTATTCTACGGCCTTTGTGGTTCAGGGGTCATTCTTAAGGAATTGGGACAAAATTTAAGCTTTAGTGCAAAGAGCGAGGTATTGACGAGGGGGTGAACCCCCTCATATATGTAATAAAAACTTGCGAAAACAAAAGTTCGTTACGTAAGCTAATTTGTAAGTTACGTATATCTTTTACTAATAAAAACATTCGTAAACAATTAAAAGTTCTAGTTGCCTTTTTAAGTAACCAAAAAATTGTAGGGCAATTAGGCCTCCTTCCCCGCTTTTTTTCTCAATACCGTTAAATCAGAAATCTGAGAAAGCCATTTAGCCAAAAAAAAAAAAAAAAATACAAATTTCGTTTTAATTATTCTTTCTGGGAGACCCAAAATCAAAACATGCATTAATTCAAAAACGTTCAGAAATTAAATAAAAAAACAAGTTTTTTTTAACTGAAAGTAAGGAGCGACATTAAAACTTAAAACGAACAGAAATCACTTCGTGTATGAAAGGGGCTGCTCCCTCATCAACGCCCCGCTTTTTACGCTGAATTTTTTTACTGTTTAAAAAAAGTAGAGTTGAGAGAAAGAGTCAAACTTTAGCGTAAAGAGTGGGGCGTTGATGAGGGAGCAGCCCCTTTCATATACCAAGTAATTTCTGTTCGTTTTAAGTTTTAATGTCGCTCCTTCCTTTTAGTTAAAAAAAACTTGTTTTTTTTATTTAATTTCTATAAAGATCCATAGTTCGGCTTGTTGGACAATTTTTAATCTGGATAGAAAAAGTAAAGTTTAATTTAATATTATACTTCCTCGAGTTGACTGTAAAAATTAAACTCAATATTGTTCCAAAGGAATTCTGTCTATGCTCTTTGACAACCTGGATACACATACACTCTTTTGATTTATTTAAATTGTAGGAGTAAAAGTGATAATAGTAGTAGCTCTGAAAGTTTCATCTTAATACCCCGATATTTCTAGACATACTACTGAGGTGTCTTATTGGTGACCATACACACAGTGCCTTTTGATTTAGTTTTAAAGTAAAACTTATTTTTAAAACACAATGGGTCGATTGTATAATTGTGGGGGATTGACATACTCAATATGCTTAGAGACATAGTTACTGGACCGTTCTAGTATGCTGAACAAAATGGCCGTCTCAAAATTTTTACTGGATGTGTTTGGAAAATGAATGGGCTTGGGAGCAAGGCGGCTTGCCCTCCAATATCTTTCTACTCTTCAAAGGGGAACTAGAACTCTTAATTGCGAATCAAAATAGTTCCTTTACAGTTTCAATGGTATTTTTTAGCTATTATAGAGCAACGCTACCTATGATGTTGCTTATATGCCCTTTTGAAAACCTGCATGCATATTTTTCTTCTTTTCGTTTAATTGAAACTCCTTTAAACGTTCTTTAAAAGTTTCACTATAATACCCTTAGCATCATGAGTTACATTAACTGTAATGGATGGTAGTACTAACAGTATTGTAGTGCCTTCTGGCTAGTTCAAAATCTGCCACAAATTACCCTTTTAGATCTACATAAGCCGTTCTTGAGATATTGCTTTGTCACCGTTTTGAAAATACACATGCTCATAGTTTGTTTTGATTTAGTTCAACATAAGGTTGGATATTCCTTAAAAGCATCAACTTAATACTTTTGGTTTGCGTAGAAGCAAAAGTTGTAGTAGCAATAGTAGTAGCATGCGCATAGGACCTTTGGTCTCTTCAACATCCCCTTCAAAACATGCTGAAAATTTCAACTTATACCGTCAACCGCCCTTGAAGAATTTCTGATACGCCCTCTTGACAATCTGTGTTGGCAATGTGTGTTTCGATTTAGTTCCATACAGTTTCAATACATTCCATATTTTTCGCCTTAATACCATTAGTTTTAATACCAGCTGCAGTAGCAGTTGCAGTAGAATTAATAGCAGTAGCCTTAGCTTTAGTGGCAGTAGTAGTAGTAGAATTAGTATTGCTAGTAGTAGTATTAATTTTAATAGCAGTGGTCGTAGTAGCAGCAGTAGTAATAACGAATTGCCTTTTGGTAAGTTAAACATCCCTGGAAGTTTCAACTTAATACTGTTAGCCATTGCTATGACATTGCTGATATGACCTTTAATAACATTTTTGCTCATATACTACTACTACTAATAATAATAATAACTAACTGCAGCACCAAGCCGCCTGAGGCCGACCCAGATACGCACGCTCCTCCTCCAACATAATCTATTCAAGGCCTCCCTCTTTACACTTTCCCAGGAAGTTCCCATTTCCTTTAAATCCTTATTTATGACATCCTCCCAACCCAGATAAGGACGACCTACCCTTCTATATTGCAAATTGAGTAGCGTGGTATTAGATTGGTAGCAGTAGTAGTGGTGGTAGTTGTAATAGTAGTGGTAGCAGTCAAATATTACCCTTTTGATAATCTCCTTTATCATTTCCTGGAAGTTTCAAATTAAAATACTCAGTTATTCCTGATTTATGCCATTTTAACGATCCGCATACAAATGATCTAGTGCCATGATCTAACGTGTTTTGATCTAGTTCAACATTCTCTGAAAGGCTCACCTGAATCCTCTTCGTCTTTTTCGAAAGTGAAGTTCAAAATGCTTACCTTTCTTAATAACATATACGGTAGCCTACTATATAAAAACAATGAACAAATTGCCCTGAGGACTTTAGGGAGGTTGACATTCCCAAAGACATAATAACTGCATCTTTTAACAATGCTGAACAGAATGGCACACTTAATATTTTATCAGATGTGTTTTTGGGAATGATGGACTTGTGGGGGGAGGAGGGAGGGGAATTGTTGCCCTCCAATCACTTTTGACCCTTAAAAAGGGCACTAGAACTCCCGATTTGAAATTAGCTACATTCGATCTAAAGTTTATACGATCGGCCAATCCATAAAAAAACTTATATACCCCGGGGCGTAACTTACAATCCTCGCCCCTGGGATCTGGGGCGGGGGGTTTTTCACCCTCAAGACATTGCTATATGCTCTTTAGACTACTGTGATTAAGATGGTTATCTTACGATTTATCGAATTCTTTTGGGAAAATCAGATGTCCGGTAGGGGGGACTAGTTGCCCTCCATCATTTTTGACTCTTCAAGGGGAACTAGAACCATGCATTTCCGATCAAATTAGCCTCCTCTAAAGTTCACACGACCACTCCTTTCATAAAATTTCATATGCACCTGGGGTATAACGAATAACGCTTGCCATTAGCCTCTGGGGGGTTTTGTCAACCCTAAGGGCCTGGTTCTGTGATTTTTGGACCATTTTTTGAAGAAGTGGCTATCTCAAAATTTCTATCAGGTGAATTTCAGGAAAGTACGACGCGTGATGAGGGAGGAAGCTGCCCTCCTATCACTCTTGCTCTTAAAAAGGATTCTAGAACTTCTTATTACCAATCCAATAAGCCCCTCCGAAGTCTATACCACCACACTTTCTATAAACACATCATATGCCTCAGGGCATAACTCATAACAGTTTCCCTAAGGTATGTGGGAGAGGGGACTGTCATCCTTAGAGATTTAATTTCCGGACTTTTCAACTACACTGAACGAAATGGCTGTCTCTAAAAATTTATTGGATGTGTTTGACAGGGAAATGATGGGTGTGGAGAGGGAACTGGTTGCGCTTCAATCGCTTTTGACTATTAAAAAAGGCACTAGCCCTTTCAATTTCCAATCGAATGAGCCGCTTTCAAAGTTGCTACAACAACTCCTTCTGTACAAATTGCCCTGGTCTAGAAAAGTAAGTCATTGTCCCCACACCGCTCTTTACTTAGGCAGCGCCATTGCACTACACTGCCTATGATTTGCTTAGCTACTGTATAAGAAACGAGATATGACACGCACAATTTTTTAAGTTTTAACGATTTACGAGATCAACTGATCAACCGAAATGACAAGCTACAAAATGCCTTGTAAGCTCGGGAGACACAAAACACTATTGACATTTCCCTAAGGGCACAAGGCAGGCAGATTGAGTCAAATCCTTTTCGAACATGTATGAATCCAAATGTCGATCTCGCAATGAAGTCACAGAAACCAAATAATAGGACGTCTTGCCCGCACTAAGGAAGGAAGGGGGGTCCCTGGCCATCTCTGGATCAGTCATTGATCCCAGTTGTTTGATACTGCATTAATAAGTGAATGAATTTTTGATTTTCTTCTCCTATAACGCAGACATTAAAGGCTTTTAGGGTATGTGTGTATTAATTTATTATTTTCTGTATTTTTTAAAATGTCTTAGTGAATACAAAAAAGTACTGAAAATTAAACTAAAAGTTTCTAGTGCCCAGTTCAAAATAATAAGAATGACTTGAGAACTAGATGACCTTAGAGATATTCTCTGGGAATTTATTCCAGTGATTAGTTCTCGAACTTGCATAGTCTTCGGAATGGATGAGAAAAAGGAACGAAAGAGAGATAAGAAGCAAAGTTATACCCAATTTACCGAAAGCTTTTTATACAAAATTACCAACTATACAAAATCATGTTTCTTTTTTTAGTCAATATGGAAGACAAAACGTGGAACCGTGTCCGGTTACTTTTTAGCAGGAAGGAGTCTAACTTGGATCCCGGTAAGACCTTATTTATGTCTTCATTATTTAGCATACAATGGTAAAGGGGATAAGAGAATTTTACTACCTCTCAGAATCGGTTTGGAGGGTACCCTTCTGTAAAGATAGGGACATTTTGGTTTAGAAATGTTTTTTTTTTTCATTTGACCTCTTCCCGATAGAAAAATCCTCTGATAACGCCCATACCCCACTCATAAAGCCTTTCGAATAATATATACTTTATGGCGCTTTTTTAATCGATCTCCATATTTCTTTGTTATTGTGGAGAACATACCTTATGTAGATAGACTTTAGAAGAGCAAAGAGTGACATCCTTGGTTCTGGAACCCCATGTTCAATCTCTGCTGCTGCAAGGCTTGGAATTCCATTTATATGATGATTTAATATCTTTAAAGAATAAAACAAATAGAAGAATAAGACATCCTACATTCTGCTCAAGCGACATATAAGTGATCTTGGGTTTCTCAATATAATTTTACCCACAGTTCAACGGCTTCAACTCACTATTGTTAGGACGGGGGGGGGGAGGAATTTTTCAATTTCCTCAATGAAAAGCCAAAAATACCATTTTGTCAATGAAAATACATAAGACGCAATTACCACAGTTGCAGTCTAGTAATATAAGTTAAACAAGTCAATAAACTAAGATGATACTAGAAGCTTAGGTGAACAAATTTATCGAAATATACGACCTGAATATGGCTGTATATTTCCTTTTGGTCGTCTTAGTCTACGAATAGAGACTACCGCTGGGAGTCGGGATCTGACTCCTAGCGGTAGTGATTTTTCAAACGCATTTTTACTTTTAGTTGTAGTAAAATAAAGCCTCTAATATGACCCTGTGTTTCTAAATGATGTTGTCTGATCTAACGATAATGGCATCTTAATAGAACTACATTAAGAAGTTGTCGATAAATTTTACCTTGTGCTAATTTTAATTAATCAGTTATTTTGTCAACATCAGCTAATATGTCAACTCTCGAAAAAAATATGCAAAATTTACAGAACGTTGCAATCCCTTGACACCGAAAAGATATCCGCTATGTGATCCGGCACGTTTAATGCATCCTATTAATTGCGACTTAAATTTCTATATGTAAGGGGGGACAGGTATTTTATACTAGACATATAAAAATTAACGTAAATATCATCAAAAACTTGATGTTTTGGGGGAGAGGGAGGTTTTGCCGCGTGCCTAACGGCCTATCCTCATGTAATTCTCTCTGTTTCCTTGTATGGTCCTGCAAAATCAAAACCAGAAACGCGTGATTCACTCGTAATGCTTGGGGGAGGGATGCTGGCACGTTCTTAAAGTATGCCTTGATTTTTTTAGCTCCGAGATTTTGAGAAACGCCTTTTTTGGTATTTTGAGTGAAAAAAGTAAAGAAATACAAACTTGCCCCTTTGCTAGACTTTGAAAAATACTTTTTTTTGTATCTTCATTAAAAAGAAGTTAGAATATGATAAGTTATATGGTTATATATGGTTAAGTTTAAGGAAATATTGGCAAACGTCATAAGCCAACTCCTTTAGCCTCAGTTTTCTACTGGACTTCCAAAATGGAAACTATAAGTATACATTTTTGTTTGACTATAAAGGGGGAATCCGTCTAAAGCACATTCCCCCATCTACTTTCCTCGTTCTTCTATTGGTATCACAAAGTTCAGACCAAAGGCACATGATTTGGTTTTAACACTAAAAGGCGAGGGGATGGGGAGTGATGTTATGCGTATGCAGCCCCCTTCCATTTGCACACCTAAGTTTTCTACAGGTCTCCAAAATTTAAAACCGAATGTATACAATTTATTTCTAACATTAGCGAATATCTGGAAGGTTTCTTTAATTGAAAAAAATGAGCTTTTTCTACCTATTGGACGTGCAAAATTAAAATGCTATCCCTAAAATACGAATTCTAGAAGAATTTTAGCGTAGGTAGCTACGAGTTTAAATGAAGAATGATACAACAGATGCTATTGCAAAATCTGCTTATGAAAGGAATATGTTTTACTACCCACCACTGCCGTAAATGTTTTATCGCTAGGTACTTCCCTACCGTAACTTCCCTACTTTCCTTTCTAGTATTCATCTAGTATATCATCTAGGTACTTCCCTTTGCCGTAAGATTAATTTTAGAAGAAAAGTGAAATTATATTCTTTAGAATTGGAACGCAGTGTAGCGTCATTGCAACTTGAAGCGAATGGAACAGAATGACGTGGTTCTATAATGCATATGGAAATGTATGAATACTACAATAGTCAAAAATATGGAAACTACAACAGAGAACTATGGAAAGTAGGCCCCCCAGAACGCATTATATTACATACCTAACCTAGCCAACTCTGTATATTAAATATATAACTAAATTTACCAGCGTAGTAGTTTATTTCACTCAGGCTAAGCTGATTATCTCCGATTCCACATTTAGAAACCGGTTTTAAACAGATCATGAGCAACAGTGTGGTCTGTATAATGCACACGTACCCAAATATTGACTGTATTGGTTTGCGAAGCCCAGAAATAGGCCCAAGAGTTTTTCTTTCTTTCTGATAGGCTTGTAAGTTGTAGGGCATGTAATTAGGGTCAGGTGGACTTCAGCAAAAAAAAAGACGTTTTAAAAATTTTTTGCCTTGATATATAAAACATTTACAAGGAGACCTGAATGTTGACAAAAGCTATGAGAGCGTTTTTTTGTATTGATTCTTGAGGCCTGAAATTGGCGCAGTTTTACTTTGTCTCCGTTCCGCTAGGATTTGACTGGGCATATAATATTGGAACGGAAACCCCAAGAGAAATTTTTTTTTGGAAAAACTGGATTGTATCGAATCGTGAAGCTCCCCAAAACGGGCCAATTTTGCTTTTCTTAGATCGATATGAAACTTCCTGGGCGAGAATACTGGACCAAGTGAACCTTAATTAGGACAATCAATTTTGGAAGAAATATATGGTTCTATCGATCTTTGAACAGAAAACTGATTTATATTATTTTATAGATAACTGATCTTTTTTTAAATTTCCGGCTATAAAGACGCCTCAGGAATTACTTCAGGGCCAAGCCATCTTCATTTAGACAAAAAATTAGAAACAAATCTGGTTGTATAAATACGTGACTTCTGATTTTTTTTTTTTTTTTAATGCAACAAAAAAAGGCTCTTTATTATAAATGACCTTGACATGCTTTCATTTATACAAATAAAGAGTTACAGCAAAACACAACACAAATAGTTTTTTTTTTAATAAATTAGTGGATTAAGATTCGATCTAAGCTTCATTTAATTTCAGCCAAATTTTATGCTTCAAGCCAATGTTAAAACTATATTATATTCACAAGAATACTAATCCGCCTCACAACATCCACCTGAAGTTTCAGGATCCACCTGAAGACTATATGTGTCTTGAACAGTATAGAAAAGAACTAATAAAATCAGACTGAATATTTCATATGTAGTGATATTTACTGTTAAAAGCTCATTAACTCAAGATTTTATTTTTCACTGTAATATTTTTATTTTAATTTATAATGCTGTAATAACTGACAAAGAAAATATATGTAATAAGCCTTGTTTAGACTGGGAAGGTATTAATAATAGAACACTAACTGCTCATCGTATGACTAAAAAGTTCAGGGTATCAGTTATAGTAATATATGCCCCTGTAGAACCGACTAACAGAGATACAAGTAACTCAGAAGAATTTTACTTACAGTTACAGGAGCAAATAGACAGGGTCCCAGGCAGAAATATGATTCTTTACTAGGAAATTTTAACGCCTAGGTCAGTAGAAATAGGGATAGATGGTATCCTAGCCTAGGTAAATTTGGTGTAGGAAAAGAAAACAGTAATGGCTATAGACATTTGCAATTTTGTAGGTATAACAATCTAGTTATAACCAACACGCTGTTTGGTCATAAAATGGCCCATAGGCTAACATGGTATTCGTGGGATGGCAAGACAGCAGACCTTATTGATACTTTATTGTAAACCAAAGACTGGCAGGATCAAATCAAGGTACTAGGGCATATAGGAGTGGTGCTTTTGATGTTAAAAGTAAAGATCACCATCTAGTGGTGTCTAGGGTTAATTTTAAACTAAAAATTCGGAAGGTTAACTACCTCCCGGGAAGTTATGATGTTGGTAAACTCCAGGATGAGAATTTAAGAGAAACTTTCAAGATTAGTTGAATACTAATCTTGAAAGTTTAAAATTTGACAATGTGGAAGATGGTTGGAATAATTTTATAAAAACAACTTGTGAAGTTGCTGATGGTGTCTTAGGCAAGAAAGTTAGGACTGGAGCTAGGAATATTAGTGAAAGGAATTGAGAGGGAGTAGTCAATCTGGACTTGTCCCAGCTAAAGATTGGAGTGGGGCCATAATTAGTGATAAGGAAATAGTTAAAGAGAGATGGGCAGAACATTTTGAGAATGTGCTAAACCAAGATAGAGTTGCAGGCAAAAATAAAGAGGAAAATAAAAAAGTTTGCGATACCTTGGATGTAAAGGAAGATTTGTTTTTTTTGAGGAAGAATTAGCGACAGTACTAAAAGGATTAAAAAATAATTAGGCTCCAGGTGCTGATTGTGTGGTAAATGGGTTTCTTAAATATGGTGGCTCTGAGGCTAAAAATACGTTACTGAACATTATGAATATGATTTTTGAAAAAGGGGAAGTACCTAGCGATTTTTGGAAAACCTTAGTTAGACCACTGTATAAGAAAGGTGATACGAGTGAATGTGGTAATTATCAAGGCATTAGCCTGGTCCCTGTAGTTAGCAATTTACTTAGTAACATGAAACTTTTTAGACTGAAAGATAATGTACACAAAGTTTCTTCGTCCTCAGTTTTATAGATTATGAGCAAGCATTCAATTCTGTGTATAGAAGAGCTTTAGCAAAGGTCTTATCCTTGTATGATACCAGACAAATACATTAAAGTGATTAGTGCTATGTACGAGAATCACACTGCTGCATTTAAGGTAGGAAATGAAGTTAGCAGCTGATTTTGTATTAAATCAGGAGTTAATCAGGGTTGTGTTCTATCCCTCTTTATATGGATCATTTTGACGGATTTTGTCTTAAGGAGCACAGGACAGGCAATGAGACCCCACGAAATAATATGGGAAGGAAAAACTCTACTGGACTTAGATTATGCCTACGATTTAAGCACCCTAGATGAAGGTGTGAGGAAAATGAATGAACTCTTAGAGGTTTTAGGAGTTCAGGATGCTAGAATAGGTTTGGAAATTAAAGTTAAGAAGACTAAGTTACTAAGGCTAAGAATAAGTGAAGATGGAAATGGGACGTTGGGTACCAAAAAGATTGATAAGGTGGGCAGCTTCCCTTATCTTGGTATTATTATTAGCAAAGACGGTGGGAGTAGTGAAGTTGTTAAAAGTAAAATAGCCAAGGCTCGGTATTTTTTTTTCCAACTAAAAAAATTCTGGAAGAATAGTAAGATAAGTCTGCAAACTAAGATTAGAATATTAGAAGCTACGGCGATAATAGTAGTCAAATATGGTTCTGAAGCAAGGGCGCTCCGAAAAGCGGATCAAGATTTGCTAGATGTTTCCCAGAGGAATTACCTACGGATTGTTTTGGGTACCTGGCTGACTGACCGTATTTCCAATAGTAGGCTGTACAAAAAATTTGGTTCAATCCCACTTTCTAGGGCTATAATGAAAGAAAGGTTGAGATGGCTACGGCACGTTGTGCGGATGAAGGATAACAGATTGCCGAAGATTCTCCTTTTCGGCCAGCCATCTAGGGCTAAACGGAAAGTATAACATCCTGGTCTGGGGTGGAAGGACGTCATAAAGAAATATTTAAAGGAAATGAGAACTTTCTGGGAGGGTGTGAAAAGGGTTGCTTTGAATAGATTAGGATGAAGGAGGAGCATGTGTGGCTGTGTTAGCCTCAGGCAGCCTAGTGCTGTGGTGAGTTGCTAGTGGTATTAGTAGTAATTTGTGTTCTGTGAAGTGCCAGTGACGCAATAGGCTTTAGACTTTTACAGTTAGGGAAGGGGGATTAGTATCCAAACTCTTGTCTGTAGTGAAGCTATATTTATCTTGGACAGTCTTGGAAAGAACTAATAAAACAAAAATACAAATTTTATTTATAATTATATTAATTACTGAAAGATTTTTAGTTCAACATTTACTGTAATTTTTTGTTTATTTTCAATATTGTAATAAGTACAAAAGAAAATATTTTAAATATAATTCATTTTCAATGAAAAGCCAATGACGCAGTAAGTTTTAGACTTACAGTTACGGAAGGAGGATGCATCTAAGCTCTTGCTTGTAGGGATTTTTGCTTGTTTTAAGCTTGATTTCCATATTAAACTTACTTTTTACTCGTTTAAAGATTTACTTATTCATTTATATTTGTACATCTATATATATAAAAATAAGTTGTATGTGTGTTATGTCTGTCGAGTGACGTCATGTTTGTGTGTCGACTGACGTCATGTTTGTCGACTGACGTCATTATAAGGATTGAGCTGTATGCGTCATGAAGTTGTTTGTCGACTGACGTCATGTTTGTCAACTGATGAAATTACAGACCGGGACACCGGGACACAAATGACGACCGGGACACCGGGACACAGGGAATATAAATGACGACCAGGAACCTCAAAGAGAAACTACAGACTGGGACACCGGGACACAAATCACGACCGGGACACAGGGAATATAAATGACGACCGGGACACAGGGACACAACTACAACGGGGACGCCGGGGGAACAGGGAAGATATATAAATGACGACCGGGACACAGGGATTGTTCGAAGAGAAATTACAGACCGGGACACCGGGACGCAAATGACGACCGGGACACCGGGAAACAGGGAATATAAATGACGACCGGGACACTCAAAGAGAAATTACAAACTGGGACACCGGGACACAAATGACGACCGGAACACAGGGAATATGAATGGCGACCGGGACACAGGGACACATCATTAGAATAATGAGGTATAGATCTGAATACGGATTGTTTTTCCCATGGACAATGAGTGTATGTTCAAGAGTCAGTAAACCTGACAATCTATTTATATGCACAGACAATGGGACAGCGAAGAATGTTGTATATTCGCAAGTTTTACGTAGTTAAAAACATATATATATATATATATATATATATATATATATATATATATATATATATATATATATATATATATATATATATATATATATATATATATATATATATATAAATAAGTTGTCTGTGGATCTGTGGATGGATCAGGTGACGTCACCTGAAAAAACTGGATCAGGTGACGTCAAAACTGAAAAAAACTAAAAAAAGGCAAAAACTACAAAAAAAACTAAAAACTAATAAAAAAAATAAAAAAGCTAAAAAACTAAAAAAATTAAAAAAAGGCAAAAACTACAAAAAAACTAAAAACTAATAAAAAAGCTAAAAAACTAAAAAAAACTAAAAAAAGGCAAAAACTACAAAAAAAAACTAAAAACTAATAAAAAAAAATAAAAAAGCTAAAAAACTAAAAAAACTAAAAAAACTAAAAAAAAGGTAAAAAACTAAAAAAAACTAAAAACTAAAAAAAACTAAAAAAAAGGAAAAAACTGAAAAATAAGCTAAAATAAAGGTAAAAACCAATAAAAAACTAAAAAAAAACTGAAAAAACTAAAAAAAGGCAAAAACTACAAAAAAAACTAAAAACTAATAAAAAAGTAAAAAAGCTAAAAAACTAAAAAAACTAAAAAAAGGTAAAAAACTAAAAAAAATAAAAAATAAAAAAAAACTAAAAAAAAGGAAAAAACTAAAAAAACTAAAAAAAAGGAAAAAACTACAAAAAAAACTAAAAACTAATAAAAAAATAAAAAAGCTAAAAAACTAAAAAAACTAAAAAAACTAAAAAAATGTAAAAAACTAAAAAAAACTAAAAACTAAAAAAAACTAAAAAAAAGGAAAAAACTGAAAAATAAGCTAAAATAAAGGTAAAAACCAATAAAAAACTAAAAAAAAACTGAAAAAACTAAAAAAAGGCAAAAACTACAAAAAAAACTAAAAACTAATAAAAAAAGTAAAAAAGCTAAAAAACTAAAAAAACTAAAAAAAACTAAAAAAATGTAAAAAACTAAAAAAATTAAAAAATAAAAAAAAACTAAAAAAAAGGAAAAAACTGAAAAATAAGCTAAAATAAAGGTAAAAACCAATAAAAAACTAAAAAGAAAAAAAGGAAAAAACTAAAAAAAATTTTCATCTAAAAAACTAAAAAAAACTAAAAAAGGTAAAAACTAGATTAAAGTAATTCGAAAAAAGAAAAATGGTAAAAAACTAAAAAAAAACTAAAAAGAAAAAACTAAAAAAAAAATTAAAAATTGAAAAAATAAAAAAAAGAAAAAACCCAAAAAGAAAAAACATAAAAAAATAAAAAAGATAAAAAACTAAAAAAAACTAGAAAAGCTAAAAAACTAAAAAAAAAGAAAAAACTAAGCAAACTGGGAATTGCACAAATATTTCAATATATTTTGACAATATATATAAAAATAAGTTGTCTGTCCATTACGCCAGATTATATCTTCTATATATATAAAAGAAAACAAACTAGAATGTAAAAACTGGAAATTGCATAAATATTTCGAAATATTTTGACAATAGGTTAAAGTAATTCGAAAAAACAAAAATGGTAAAAAACTAAAAACAAAACTAAAAAGAAAAAACTAAAAAAAAACTAAATAAAAAATTAAAAAAAGAAAAAAACTTAAAAAGGAAAAATGTAAAAAAAATAAAAAGGTAAAAAACTAAAAAGAAAAAAAAACTAAAAAAAACCTAAACAGCTAAAAAAAAAGAAAAAACTAAAAAAACTGGGAATTCCACAAATGTTTCAATATATTTTGACAAAAGATTAAGGTAATTCGAAAACCTTAAAACAGATACCCAAAATTTGAGGTTTATTATCAATGAAAAGAAGAAACTTAAAAAAGAAAAACTAAAAAAGAAAAAAATAAGAAAAGAAAAAACTATAAAAGAAAAAAAACTGAAATGAAACTGTATCTATATATCTATATAAATGACGACCAGGACACTCTAAGAGAAATTACAGACTGGGATACCGGGACACAAATGACGACCGGGACACAGGGAATATAAATGACGACCTGGACACAGGGATACAACTCCAACGGGGACGCCGGGGGCACAGGGGGATATATAGATGACGACGGGGACACAGGGAATGTTCGATTAGCAATCACCATCAACAAAGCTCAAGGGCAATCGTTAGAAAAATGCGGTATAGATATGAATACGAATTGTTTTCCCATGGACAATTATTATGTTGCATGTTCAAGAGTTGGTAAACCTGACAATCTATTTATATGGACAGACAATAGGACAGCGAAGAATGTTGTATATTCGCAAGTTTTACGTAGTTAAATATATATCTATATATATAAAAATAAGTTGTCTGTGTGTGGATCTGTGGATCAGGTGACGTCATGTTTGTCCGCATATGACGTCTGAATTATTTCACACTAATACAAAAGAAGAAAAAAACTAAAAAAGGTAAAAACTACAAAAAAAACTAAAAAGAAAAAAAAACTAAAAAAGCTGAAAAACTAAAAAAAACTAGAAAAAGGTAAAAATCTAATAACTAAAAAAAAACTGAAAAAAATAAAAAAAGGCAAAAACTACAAAAAAAAATAAAAACTAATAAAAAAATAAAAAAGCTAAAAAACTAAAAAAACTAAAAAAAAACTAAAAAAAGGTAAAAAACTAAAAAAAACTAAAAACTAAAAAAGAAAAAAACTAAAAAAAAGGAAAAAACTGAAAAATAAAAGAGAAAAAGAAAACTAAAAAAATATGAATAAATATATATAATGACGACCAGGACATAAGTAAAAAAAACTAAAAAAACTAAAAAAATGGTAAAAACTACAAAAAAACTAAAAACTAATAAAAAAACTAAAAAATCTAAAAATCTAAATAAACTAAAAAAGAAAAAAAAGAAAAAAGGAAAAAAATAAATGAGAAAAACAAAACTAAAAAACGAATGTATATACAGACCGGGACACCGGGATACAAATGACGACCGGGACACAGGGAATATAAATGACGACCGGGACACAGGGACACAACTACAATGGGGACGCCGAGGGGCACAGGGGGATATAAATGACGACCGGGACACCGGGACACAAGGAATATAAATGACGCCTGGGACACTCAAAGAGAAATCACAGACTGGAACACCGGGACACAAATGACGACCGGGACACAGGGAATATAAATGACGACCGGGACACAGGGACATAACTACAAAGGGGACGCCGGGGTGCACAGGGGGATATATAAATGACGATGGCGACTCAGGGAATGGTCGATTAGCAATCACCATCAACAAAGCTCAAGGGCAATCATTAGAATCATGAGGTATAGATCTGAATACGGATTGTTTTCCCATGGACCATTATATGTTGCATGTTCAAGAGTCGGTAAACCTGAAAATCTATTTATATGCACAGACAATGGGACAGCAAAGAATGTTGTATATTCGCAAGTTTTACGTAGTTAAAAACATATATATATATATATATATATATATATATATATATATATATATATATATATATATATATATATATATATATATATATATATATATATATATCTATATTCACAGGTGGGACATAGGGACACAGCTACAATGGCGCGTAACTAATATGGCGCGTAACGACTTACGCGCGTGGGGGGGGCTTGGGGGTGGCGCGAAGCGCCCCCACCAACTAGGTGTTGGGGTGGCGCGAAGCGCCACCCCAACAGCTAGTATATATATATATGTATATATATATATCTATCTCTATTCACAGGTGGGACACAGGGACACAACTACAATGGCGCGTAACTAATATAGCGCGTAACGACTTACGCGCGCGGGGGGGCTTGGGGGGGCACAAAGCGCCCCCACCAACTAGGTGTTGAGGTGGCGTGAAGCGCCACCCCAACAGCTAGTGTTGTATATTTGTTTGCTACGATTGCTTAAGAAATTTATGTTCGTTTTGTGTTTCATTTGCACTTTACTAGTACAAGATTTTTGTTGGTTTTAAACTTGATTTGCATATTCAACTTAAAATTTACTCGTTTTAAGGTTTATTTATTTATTTATATTAGCACCTTTTGCTGTTGTTTTGGTATGATTGTATATTTAATTTCTGTTCGTTTTGGGTTTCATTTATTCTTTAATAGTGATTTCTGGTCGTTTGAGTTTGAATTATTGTAGATTTTAATTTCTTCTGATCTTAAGTTTAATATGGGCCTTTACTTTTTGGAACACTTTTTTAAATTCATTTTTGTTCGTTTTTTGATTGCCAGAGTTTCAAGTTTTTCAAAAATCCCTAATCCAAAATAAATTCCAAAATAAAACTATATCTGTCTTTATTAGAACTAATAAAATTGAAGTGAGTATTTGATGCATAATGATATTAATTACCGAAAGCTTATCAGTTCAAAATTTTTTTCACTGCAATTTTAATTTTATTTTCAATTTTGTAATAAGTAAAAAAGAAAACATTTGCAATATAATTCATTTCAGTAAAGAACCAAATATGCAGCAGGCTTTATGGTTTTATCGTTAGGGAAACGGGCAGTAGCCGAACTCTTATAGTGAAAACTATAGGTGTCTTCAACATTTTTGGAGCGAGCGAAAAAAATTAAACTGAATTCCCATGATTTTCTGGGAAAATATTGTTAGGTCCTAATAAGTTTTTTGCGGGAGGGGGGGGGGGGTATTAAGGTAGGACAAGGGGTCAGCTCCCATGATTTTTTGGGATAAAATATTGCTAATAAGTTTTTGTGTGTGGGGGCTGGACCAGGGAGGGACGGCCAAGGATAAGCTCCTATGATTTTGGAATGAAATATCGCTAATTGTTTTAGGGGGAGGGGGGTTGTGGCAAAGAGGGAGGGCCAGGGGTCAGCTCCCACGATGTTTTGAATACAATATCGTTGGTAGGTTGCTTTGGGAGGGGTCCAGCCATGGAGGAAAGTTTTTTTTTGCAAAAACGTCGTTAATATTTTTTT
>NC_088876.1:23182857-23206537 GCF_032884065.1 Artemia franciscana | reverse complement strand
TACTTATGTCCTGGTCGTCATTATACTCCCTGTGTCCCGGTCGTCATTTGTGTCTCGGTGCTTTGTTGATTGCTAATTTATATTATATTTATATTTATATTTTTTATATTTATTAATATTTTTTTAGTTTTCTTTTTCTCTTATTTTTCAGTTTTTTCCTTTTTTTTAGTTTTTTCTTTTTTAGTTTTTAGTTTTTTTTTGTTTTTTACCTTTTTTTAGTTTTTTTAGTTTTTTTTAGTTTTTTAGCTTTTTTAGTTTTTTTATTAGTTTTTAGTTTTTTTTTAGTTTTTGCCTTTTTTTAGTTTTTTCAGTTTTTTTTAGTTTTTAGTTTTTTACCTTTTTTTAGTTTTTTTTAGTTTTTTAGCTTTTTTAGTTTTTTTTCTTTTTAGTTTTTTTTTGTAGTTTTTTACCTTTTTTAGTTTTTTTTTCTTCTTTTGTATTAGTGTGAAATAATTCAGACGTCATTGCGGACAAACACGACGTCACTCGACAGACAGACAGACAGACATAACCCACAAACAACTTATTTTTATATATATTTATTCATATTTTTTAGTTTTCTTTTCTCTTTTATTTTTCAGTTTTTTCCCTTTTTTTTTAGTTTTTTTCTTTTTTAGTTTTTAGTTTTTTTTTTAGTTTTTTACCTTTTTTTAGTATTTTTTTAGTTTTTTTAGTTTTTTAGCTTTTTTAGTTTTTTATTAGTTTTTATTTTTTTTGTAGTTTTTGCCTTTTTTTATTTTTTTCAGTTTTTTTTTAGTTATTAGATTTTTACCTTTTTTTAGTTTTTTTTAGTTTTTTAGCTTTTTTAGTTTTTTTTTCTTTTTAGTTTTTTTTGTAGTTTTTACCTTTTTTAGTTTTTTTCTTCTTTTGTATTAGTGTGAAATAATTCAGACGTCATATGCGAACAAACATGACGTCACCTGATCCATCCACAGATCCACACACAGACAACTTATTTTTATATATATAGATAGATAAGATATAATCTGGCGTAACAGACATAGTGTAACAGACATAAAAGACAGATAACTTATTTTTATATATATAGATTTTTATATATATAGATACAGTTTCTTCTTTAGTTTTTTTTTCTTTTTAGTTTTTTCTTTTTTTTAGTTACTTCTTTTTATTGATTTGTTTTCTTCAATTTGTCAATGTTCATTCTAACATTGACACTTGGAAAAATCTTTACGTGCCAAGCATGCCAAAGCTCCAACAATTTATATTAAACCTCAAGTTTGGGGTATCTGTTTTAAGGTTTTCGAATTACTTTAATCTATTGTCAAAATATATTGAAATATTTGTGCAATTCCCAGTTTTTTTTAGTTTTTTCTTTTTTTTAGTTTTTTAGCTTTTTTTTAGTTTTTTTTTAGTTTTTTATCTTTTTTATTTTTTTACGTTTTTTCTTTTTAGGTTTCTTCTTTTTTCAATTTTTTTAATTTTTAATTTTTTTTTTTAGTTTTTTCTTTTTAGTTTTTTTTTAGTTTTTTACCATTTTTCTTTTTTTCGAATTACTTTAATCTATTGTCAAAATATTTCGAAATATTTATGCAATTTCCAGTTTTTACATTCTAGTTTGTTTTCTTTTATATATATAGAAGATATAATCTGGCGTAACGGACAGACAACTTATTTTTATATATATAGATATATATATATATATATATATATATATATGGTTTTAACTACGTAAAATTTGCGAATATACAATATTCTTTGCTGTCCCATTGTCTGTGCATATAAATAGATTGTCAGGTTTACCGACTCTTGAACATGCAACATATAATGGTCCATGGGAAAACAATCTGTATTCAGATCTATACCTCATGATTCTAATGATTGCCCTTGAGCTTTGTTGATGGTGATTGCTAATCGACCATTCCCTGTCCCGGTGTCCCGGTCGTCATTTACATCCCCCTGTTTCCCCCGGTGTCCCCGTTGTAGTTGTGTCCCTGTGTCCCGGTCGTCATTTATATTCCCTGTGTCCCGGTCGTCATTTGTATCCCGGTGTCCCGGTCTGTATATACATTCGTTTTTTAGTTTTGTTTTTCTCCTTTATTTTTTTCCTTTTTTTTTCTTTTTTAGCTTATTTAGATTTTTAGATTTTTTAGTTTTTTTATTAGTTTTTAGTTTTTTTTTTCTTTTTAGTTTTTTTGTCCCGGTCGTCATTTATATCCCCCTGTTTCCCCCGGTGTCCCCGTTGTAGTTGTGTCCCTGTGTCCCGGTCGTCATTTATATTCCCTGTGTCCCGGTCGTCATTTGTATCCCGGTGTACCGGTCTGTATATACATTCGTTTTTTAGTTTTGTTTTTCTCCTTTATTTTTTTCCTTTTTTTTCTTTTTTAGTTTATTTAGATTTTTAGATTTTTTAGTTTTTTTATTAGTTTTTAGTTTTTTTTTCTTTTTAGTTTTTTTGTAGTTTTTAACTTCTTTTTAGTTTTGTTAATTTTTTTTTTTTACTTATGTCCTGGTCGTCATTTATACTCCCTGTGTCCCGGTGCTTTGTTGATTGCTAATCGAACATTCCTTTTGTCCTGGTCGCTTTCTCTTTGAGTGTCGTCATTTATTTTTTTTCTTTTTTAGTTCTTTTAGTTTTTACCTTTTTTAGTTTTTTTTAGTTTTTTAGATGAAAATTTTTTTTAGTTTTTTCCTTTTTTTCTTTTTAGTTTTTTATTGGTTTTTACCTTTATGTTAGCTTATTTTTCAGTTTTTTCCTTTTTTTTTAGTTTTTTTTATTTTTTATTTTTTTTAGTTTTTTACCTTTTTTTAGTTTTTTTAGTTTTTTTAGTTTTTTAGCTTTTTTACTTTTTTTATTAGTTTTTAGTTTTTTTGTAGTTTTTGCCTTTTTTTAGTTTTTTCAGTTTTTTTTTTTAGTTTTTTATTGGTTTTTACCTTTATTTTAGCTTATTTTTCAGTTTTTTCCTTTTTTTTAGTTTTTTTTAGTTTTTAGTTTTTTTAGTTTTTTACCTTTTTTTAGTTTTTTTAGTTTTTTTAGTTTTTTAGCTTTTTTATTTTTTTTATTAGTTTTTAGTTTTTTTTGTAGTTTTTGCCTTTTTTTAGTTTTTTTAGTTTTTTAGCTTTTTTATTAGTTTTTAGTTTTTTTTGTAGTTTTTGCCTTTTTTTAGTTTTTTTAGTTTTTTAGCTTTTTTATTTTTTTTATTAGTTTTTAGTTTTTTTTGTAGTTTTTGCCTTTTTTTAGTTTTTCCAGTTTTGACGTCACCTGATCCAGTTTTTTCAGGTGACGTCACCTGATCTACGATCCACAGATCCACAGACAACTTATTTTTATATATATAGATAGTTTTTTTTTTTTACTTATGTCCTGGTCGTCATTTATACTCCCTGTGTCCCGGTGCTTTGTTGATTGCTAATCGAACATTCCTTTTGTCCTGGTCGCTTTCTCTTTGAGTTTCGTCATTTATTTTTTTCTTTTTTAGTTCTTTTAGTTTTTACCTTTTTTAGTTTTTTTTAGTTTTTTAGATGAAAATTTTTTTTAGTTTTTTCCTTTTTTTCTTTTTAGTTTTTTATTGGTTTTTACCTTTATTTTAGCTTATTTTTCAGTTTTTTCCTTTTTTTAGTTTTTTTTTATTTTTTATTTTTTTTAGTTTTTTACCTTTTTTTAGTTTTTTTAGTTTTTTTAGTTTTTTAGCTTTTTTACTTTTTTTATTAGTTTTTAGTTTTTTTTTGTAGTTTTTGCCTTTTTTTAGTTTTTTCAGTTTTTTTTTTAGTTTTTTATTGGTTTTTACCTTTATTTTAGCTTATTTTTCAGTTTTTTCCTTTTTTTTTAGTTTTTTTTAGTTTTTAGTTTTTTTTGTTTTTTACCTTTTTTTTAGTTTTTTTAGTTTTTTTAGTTTTTTAGCTTTTTTATTTTTTTTATTAGTTTTTAGTTTTTTTTGTAGTTTTTGCCTTTTTTTAGTTTTTTTAGTTTTTTAGCTTTTTTATTAGTTTTTAGTTTTTTTTGTAGTTTTTGCCTTTTTTTAGTTTTTTTAGTTTTTTAGCTTTTTTATTTTTTTTATTAGTTTTTAGTTTTTTTGTAGTTTTTGCCTTTTTTAGTTTTTTCAGTTTTGACGTCACCTGATCCAGTTTTTTCAGGTGACGTCACCTGATCCATCCACAGACAGACAGACAACTTATTTTTATATATATAGAAGATATATATATATATATATATATATATATATATATATATATATATATATACTAGCTGTTGGGGTGGCGCTTCGCGCCACCCCAACACCTAGTTGGTGGGGGCGCTTCGCGCCCCCCCCCAAGCCCCCCCGCGCGCGTAAGTCGTTACGCGCCATAATAGTTACGCGCCATTGTAGTTGTGTCCCTATGTCCCACCTGTGAATATAGATAGATATATATATATATATATATTATATATATATATATATATATATATACTAGCTGTTGGGGTGGCGCTTCGCGCCACCCCAACACCTAGTTGGTGGGGGCGCTTCGCGCCCCCCCCAAGCCCCCCCGCGCGCGTAAGTCGTTACGCGCCATAATAGTTACGCGCCATTGTAGTTGTGTCCCTATGTCCCACCTGTGAATATAGATATATATATATATATATATATGGTTTTAACTACGTAAAACTTGCGAATATACAACATTCTTTGCTGTCCCATTGTCTTTGCATATAAATAGATTGTCAGGTTATCCCCCTGTTTCCCCCGGTGTCCCCGTTGTAGTTGTGTCCCTGTGTCCCGGTCGTCATTTATATTCCCTGTGTCCCGGGTCCCGGTCATCATTTGTATCCCGGTGTCCCGGTCTGTATATACATTCGTTTTTTAGTTTTGTTTTTCTCCTTTATTTTTTTCCTTTTTTTTTCTTTTTTAGCTTATTTAGATTTTTAGCTTATTTTCTTTTTTAGCTTATTTAGATTTTTAGATTTTTTAGTTTTTTTTATTAGTTTTTAGTTTTTATTTCTTTTTAGTTTTTTTGTCCCGGTCGTCATTTATATCCCCCTGTTTCCCCCGGTGTCCCCGTTGTAGTTGTGTCCCTGTGTCCCGGTCGTTATTTATATTCCCTGTGTCCCGGTCGTCATTTGTATCCCGGTGTACCGGTCTGTATATACATTCGTTTTTTAGTTTTGTTTTTCTCCTTTATTTTTTTCCTTTTTTTTTCTTTTTTAGTTTATTTAGATTTTTAGATTTTTTAGTTTTTTTATCAGTTTTTAGTTTTTTTTTCTTTTTAGTTTTTTTGTAGTTTTTACCTTCTTTTTAGTTTTGTTAATTTTTTTTTTTACTTGTGTCCTGGTCGTCATTTATACTCCCTGTGTCCCGGTGCTTTGTTGATTGCTAATCGAACATTCCTTTTGTCCTGGTCGCTTTCTCTTTGAGTGTCGTCATTTATTTTTTTCTTTTTTAGTTCTTTTAGTTTTTACCTTTTTTAGTTTTTTTTTAGTTTTTAGTTTTTTTAGTTTTTTACCTTTTTTTAGTTTTTTTAGTTTTTTAGCTTTTTTATTTTTTTTATTAGTTTTTAGTTTTTTTGTAGTTTTTGCCTTTTTTTTTAGTTTTTTGTCCTGGTCGCTTTCTCTTTGAGTGTCGTCATTTATTAGTTTTTTCCTTTTTTTTTAGTTTTTTATTGGTTTTTACCTTTATTTTAGCTTATTTTTCAGTTTTTTCCTTTTTTTTAGTTTTTTTTTATTTTTTATTTTTTTTAGTTTTTTACCTTTTTTTAGTTTTTTTAGTTTTTTTAGTTTTTTAGCTTTTTTACTTTTTTTATTAGTTTTTAGTTTTTTTTTTTGTAGTTTTTGCCTTTTTTTAGTTTTTTCAGTTTTTTTTTTAGTTTTTTATTGGTTTTTACCTTTATAGTTTTTTTAGTTTTTTAGCTTTTTTATTTTTTTTATTAGTTTTTAGTTTTTTTTGTAGTTTTTGCCTTTTTTTAGTTTTTTCAGTTTTGACGTCACCTAATCCAGTTTTTTCAGGTGACGTCACCTGACACATCCATCCACACATCCATCCACACATCCATCCACAGACAACTTATTTTTATATATATAGATATATATATATATATATATATATATGGTTTTAACTACGTAAAACTTGCGAATATACAACATTCTTTGCTGTCCCATTGTCTTTGCATATAAATAGATTGTCAGGTTTACCGACTCTTGAACATGCAACATATAATGGTCCATGGGAAAACAATCTGTATTCAGATCTATACCTCATGATTCTAATGATTGCCCTTGAGCTTTGTTGATGGTGATTGCTAATCGACCATTCCCTGTCCCGGTGTCCCGGTCGTCATTTACATCCCCCTGTTTCCCCCGGTGTCCCCGTTGTAGTTGTGTCCCTGTGTCCCGGTCGTCATTTATATTCCCTGTGTCCCGGTCGTCATTTGTATCCCGGTGTCCCGGTCTGTATATACATTCGTTTTTTAGTTTTGTTTTTCTCCTTTATTTTTTTCCTTTTTTTTTCTTTTTTAGCTTATTTAGATTTTTAGATTTTTTAGTTTTTTTATTAGTTTTTAGTTTTTTTTTCTTTTTAGTTTTTTTGTCCCGGTCGTCATTTATATCCCCCTGTTTCCCCCGGTGTCCCCGTTGTAGTTGTGTCCCTGTGTCCCGGTCGTCATTTATATTCCCTGTGTCCCGGTCGTCATTTGTATCCCGGTGTACCGGTCTGTATATACATTCCTTTTTTAGTTTTGTTTTTCTCCTTTATTTTTTTCCTTTTTTTTTCTTTTTTAGTTTATTTAGATTTTTAGATTTTTTAGTTTTTTTATTAGTTTTTAGTTTTTTTTTCTTTTTAGTTTTTTTGTAGTTTTTAACTTCTTTTTAGTTTTGTTAATTTTTTTTTTTACTTATGTCCTGGTCGTCATTCATACTCCCTGTGTCCCGGTGCTTCCCGGTGCTTTGTTGATTGCTAATCGAACATTCCTTTTGTCCTGGTCGCTTTCTCTTTGAGTTTCGTCATTTATTTTTTTCTTTTTTAGTTCTTTTAGTTTTTACCTTTTTTAGTTTTTTTTAGTTTTTTAGATGAAAATTTTTTTTAGTTTTTTCCTTTTTTTCTTTTTAGTTTTTTATTGGTTTTTACCTTTATTTTAGCTTATTTTTCAGTTTTTTCCTTTTTTTTAGTTTTTTTTTATTTTTTATTTTTTTTAGTTTTTTACCTTTTTTTAGTTTTTTTAGTTTTTATAGTTTTTTAGCTTTTTTACTTTTTTTATTAGTTTTTAGTTTTTTTTTGTAGTTTTTGCCTTTTTTTAGTTTTTTCAGTTTTTTTTTTTTAGTTTTTTAGTTTTTTTTTGTAGTTTTTGCCTTTTTTTAGTTTTTTTAGTTTTTTAGCTTTTTTATTTTTTTTATTAGTTTTTAGTTTTTTTTGTAGTTTTTGCCTTTTTTAGTTTTTTCAGTTTTGACGTCACCTGATCCAGTTTTTTCAGGTGACGTCACCTGACACATCCATCCACACATCCATCCATCCATCCATCCACAGACAACTTATTTTTATATATATAGATATATATATATATATATATATATATATATATATATATATATATATATATATATATATATATATATATATATATATATATATTTTAACTACGTAAAACTTGCGAATATACAACATTCTTGGCTGTCCCATCCCTGTGCCCCCCGGCGTCCCCGTTGTAGTTGTGTCCCTGTGTCCCAGTCGTCATTTATATTCCCTGTGTCCCGGTCGTCATTTGTGTCCCAGTGTCCCAGTCTGTAATTTCTCTTTGAGTGTCGCGGTCGTCATTTATATTCCCTGTGTCCCGGTGTCCCGGTCGTCATTTTTGTCCCGGTCGTCATTTGTGTTCCGGTGTCCCGGTCTGTAATTTCTCTTTGAGTGTCCCGGTCGTCATTTATATTCCCTGTGTCCCGGTCGTCATTTGTGTCCCGGTGCTTTGTTGATGGTGATTGCTAATAGAACATTCCTTGTGTCCCGGTCGCTTTCTCTTTGAGTGTCCCGGTCGTCATTTATATTCCCTATGTCCCGGTCGTCATTTGTGTCCCGATCTGTAATTTGGTCAGTCGACAAACATGACGTCAGTCGACACACATACATGACGTTACTCGACAGACAACTTTCTATATATATAAAAATAAGTTGTCTGTCTGTCTGTGGATCTGTGGATCAGGTGACGTCATGTTTCGGCTGACGTCATGAAATTAGTTGTCGTCATTTTTGTTATGACGATGCTTAGTATATTGTAAAACACATTAATTTGGTTAATAATATACCATTTAAAACACCAAAATGAACATGCTGGAGTAGTCACTCGGTGAGAGAGGGTGTCAGAACGGAGAATGAAGGTCCCAGGTTCAAATCTTGGTTAGGCTAAAAAAGGTAAAAAACTAAAAACTAAAAAAAAACTGAAAAACTAAAAAAAGGCAAAAACTACAAAAAAAACTAAAAAATAATAAAAAAAATAAAAAAGGCTAAAAAACTAAAAAAAACTAAAAAAACTAAAAAAAGGTAAAAAACTAAAAAAAATAAAAACTAAAAAAAAACTAAAAAACTAAAAAAGGTAAAAACTAAAAGAACTAAAAAAGAAATAAATAAATGACGACACTCAAAGAGAAAGCGACCAGGACAAAAGGAATGTTCGATTAGCAATCAACAAAGCACCGGGACACAGGGAGTATAAATGACGACCAGGACATAAGTAAAAAAAAAAAACTAACAAAACTAAAAAGAAGGTAAAAACTACAAAAAAACTAAAAAGAAAAAAAAACTAAAAACTAATAAAAAAACTAAAAAATCTAAAAATCTAAATAAACTAAAAAAGAAAAAAAAGGAAAAAAAATAAGGAGAAAAACAAAACTAAAAAACGAATGTATATACAGACCGGGACACCGGGATACAAATGACGACCGGGACACAGGGAATATAAATGACGACCGGGACACAGGGACACAACTACAACGGGGACGCCGGGGGGTACAGGGGGATATAAATGACGACCGGGACACCGGGACAGGGAATGGTCGATTAGCAATCACCATCAACAAAGCTCAAGGGCAATCATTAGAATCATGAGGTATAGATCTGAATACGGATTGTTTTCCCATGGACCATTATATGTTGCATGTTCAAGAGTCGGTAAACCTGACAATCTATTTATATGCACAGACAATGGGACAGCAAAGAATGTTGTATATTCGCAAGTTTTATGTTGTTAAAAACATATATATATATATATATATCTATCTATATTCACAGGTGGGACATAGAGACACAACTACAATAGCGCGTAACTAATATGGCGCGTAACGACTTACGCGCGCGGGGGGGCTTGGGGGGGTGGCGCAAAGCACCACCCCAACAGCTAGTTTTATATATATATAGATGTCCCGGTCGTCATTTGTGTTCCGGTCTGTAATTTCGTCAGTCGACAAACATGACGTCAGTCGACACACAAACATGACGTCACTCGACAGACACACAGACAACTTATTTTTATATGTATAGATTGCTTAAAGAGCAAAAAACTCACTTTTGTTTTCCAATGTCAACTCCGACGAAACACAACAGTAACATAGAAACGTAGACTCTGAAGTCTATAAACGAACTAAAAACTAAATCACTATTTGAATAACAGGAAAACTAGCTTCGAATGGGTCCCAGAATGACACTGGACAATCCAATAAATTAGAATTCAAATCAATTGGCTTTTTGACATAACATTATCTTTCAATGACCAAAATCAACCAGACAGATGTAGATTTTAATCAAAACTTTACATATTATGAAATTACAGCCTTGGCAACGAGAATGTAGCTGATGCTTTCAAATTATCTTTAAGCAAATCTAATCCGAAAAAAGCGTTATTTATCTGAAAAGAAAAAGGGTCAGAGCCCCAACATGTATTTTTAATAAATTTACTTATAAAAGCTGAAATTTTGAAAAGAAATAGTAATTTATCTTACTGAGATTTTTGTGAATATGTATAAAACCATAGAAATCATGGCCAAGTATATTCTTATCCTTTGTCCTCCAAATCGCTTTGTCATGTACTCTGGCAGCGTTGACACCTATAAAAAGAAGCCAAAATTCAGTCATGGATAAAAGCTACACCCAATTTGGAAAACCGTGTACACTGCGGGGTGAGGATACTCCCTTACTACAAAAAATCTCAAGAGATCAATAAGGTTTCCTATAGATCCTTGTATTTCCAATAGAAATGGTCAAATTTTTGTCCTTTCTAATGTTATTATTGGAATTTGCACGTAAACAAGTACTTTTCCACCAAAACTAAAGCAATTCTAATGTATACTCTTGAGTTTTGGTATTAGGTCTTAAAATCCATTATTTTGTTTGAATTTTGGTTAAACCACGTCAGAACAAATTTGTTTCTTCTGCTAATATTTTTCCATTCCCCTTTTACACAATACAGAGACGAGTTATAGTTGAGGGAGTTGCCATTAGTTTTGAAGGACGACTTTTTCCAAACTCAAAATGAAAACCTATTACTCTAAATAAATTTCTCGAAATTTATTCGCCAAATAAATTTCGCCAAATTCGAAATACGAGCAGTGTTGACATTTGGGGCAACAGAGACTTCTGAGGTTCTAATGATTATAGCCTAAGCCTCATTGTATATATCCTGAATCTAATTTGCATAATCAAATAGGCATATCATCAGCATATTCAAACGGGGACATAATTTACATGGAGCCATGAGGCCCTAGCAACCAGCCGTAGCAACAAGATCAAATATAAGGCTGGGTTTTCAATGTATTTTATACTAGTAAGAGAGTAGAATTAAGAGATAAAAACAGTCCGAATATATCATTTTCATCAAGATTTTGTTTGACAAGATATACTAGCAAAAATGAGACGAAGTTGATAGTGGAGCTGAAGGCAGCAATAATACAAAGACAAGAGTACCTAACGTAGCAGTAGAAATTGCAAGAGGACGTTGACTAACCCTTGATGGGATGAGATGTATGCAAGATATGTGATATCGTTGAGCAAATTCAAATTGGAGGAACATATATGTTTTGCAGCAACTTAATGTAATGCATACACATGACTTCAAACTGCTTTAAATACAATAGTGAAATACATTGAGAACAATAACTTGATTCGATATGTGAAAAATGAGTGATATGTCATTGTAAATACGAAAAAAAAGTTTCTAAATCGTAAGTGTTTTTTTACACAGTTTTAATAGGTTACTGGTCCTCTCTCAAGGGATATTCTCGAAGTAGAAAGAATATTTGAATCTTTTAGTTAGTCCGTAGTCAGCTATGAGAGTGTTAGGATTAAAAATGGATTTATTTATGAAGCATAAAATCATGCAGAATCTTGTGATTTTCGAAAAATTTCTGAATCTTAATGATCGTTTTCAAAAGTTATAAGTGCAATAGAAAATATTCTCTCAAAGATCGCTTGATGATGTCATGAAAGATGAATCTACAACTTTGATTTATTGTATGATACTTATGAGTCATGGCCAAAACGCATTTACTCGATTTAATGACAAACTAATCCAAACAAAACAAAATTTTATTGTGGATATCCTTTTGAATACTGCCTTCGAAATTAAATGATGATTTAAGACTCTATCCGAAGGATTTTTTCTCAAGTGAACAATAATTAAGTCGACAATTTAGAAGATCCTGATCAAACATATTCAGTTGATATGAAATGTGATCTCACTCGATTGCACCTCCTCTTTTTCGATTGCTCCTCCTCTCAGTTTTTTTTTGGCGGTGAAAGAGTCAACACTGAAAAAACGTTCTATACATGTCCACTATGCGTGGACACATTGGGCAGCTGGTTGTCCCGTGAGAACTGCATAGTTGACAAGTATGACGAAAAGTGTAGATTATGCAATCCCATGTATATTGCATAGAGGGTATGCAGTACAAATTAAAGACTTTAATTTCTGCGTTGAAGAGATCGGTGACTCTCACAGCAGAGGATTCCTATGCTCCAATTGCCACTATGATAAATGTGATAAATGGGAGAATTCCTATCCCTGTATGACTGGAAAGAATCCTAAACGAGATTTTAGTTTTTTCTAACAGACTGGTAGAATCGTAGTTTTAAATTGTTTTGGAAGAAAAAATCAGGTCTACGCTTGAACTGTTGGAATAAAACGAGAATTTGGTTTCTATGTCATCGCTATGAATACAATGGCTAGTATGATTATGAGCCTCCCAATTTGTATCTGGCTGTCACAGACAGTAATTTTCTATAAGAATATACTGTATGTGACATTGATTCAAATAGAAAAATTGAAACACGTGAATTTTACGATATGAATGAAAAAATTATCATTGACTTCACAAAAAGATACAATAAGAGTGAAGTTACATTACACTGTAAAAAATGTGACACTGACCTTACAGATCATTACCCATCATTACTGATCAATACACAGTGAATTCAGATGATCTGCCACCATTAGTTGTTCTCGACAGCCACCATTACGTAGAAGAATATTATATATAACACAATATTATACAGGTATGAAAGTAAATTTTCTACTAGTAAGTCATTCAATCGAGGGTTGTCTACGCAAATGCTGAGAAATTAATTGTAAGTACGGCCACAACATAAGAAAATGAAATATAATAATGCATGAAACCACAGCTTTTAGTCGTTAAATTCTGCACTCTCTTCTGGTTTTGAATAATAGGTTTTCCACTGCTATCAATAAAGTTGTTGATATGCGAAGTGTAGAATCAGTATGGTAGGCCAAGAGCATCAAAAAATTAAATTTTCTTCGCTCTTTGAAAGATGCATAGCCAATGACCTTTCATCAAGTTCGATGGACTGCTATTAACAATGATAATGAGTCTTGTTAATACTTTGACTTTTGAAAGTAAATCCGAGGCTATACAAAAGTGCAGATCCATATCAAACAGGCTGATTATTTGATTTTTGTTCATTTGCGAGGTCTAGGAGAAAACTGCCTTGGGTGGTAAATTCTCAGCAAATTTCAAATTGATTTAATGAGATTAATGCAATACTCTCAGGAAATGGCTCGGCAAAGGTGGAATCAAAACATAATCTCCCCGTTTGTACGATACTCATATCTAGAGTGCCAGACAATTCCAATACAATGATACCATGAATTTTTGCAAACATTGTATCGGTTATATAATTTTCAAATAGTTGCGATTCTCAATACAGGAACTGTATTGTCTAATCAAACAGTTTTTAATAGGATTTAAGAAAGGATAAATTGTAGAGCAGGATTCCATTTACTTGACACACGCGAGGGGTAAGTTCAAACATTTCACATTTGTGTTGAAGAGTTTGTCAACGATCCTATAGGACTAGCACTTTTTACAAATGCCAATGCTAGTTTTGAAGAAATTCCACCATTGATAAATGACAAGTCGGTGTAGGTATGTGAACACGTGGCAATATGTTGCAGATTATTGATTGTATGAGGAACAAATATTTCTATATTATTTCCACTAGCTCTCTGTTTTTCTACTGCCAAAGCAACAGAACTCATTACCTATTGCTTTCTTTCATAAAGTATTGCAAAGATGAGAGCGACTGTTACATCGTGTGCTGTAGCAAGTACCTTTCGAAAAATGAAATTGGACGGAGCGAGCGTGAATTTTATGTTCACATTAATATTAGGTGGTAGCCATTGGGATTTATTAAATATACATGATTTATTTTCCTAGTTGTCGCCTCTCTCAGTGCATTTGTGGTGTCAGTGTCTGCCTTATATCAATATACATTGGCTGAACCCCTCAGTTCCTTATATGACTTTAGTGTCATCAACAGAACTGTATGTAGCTAGTATAATTTGAGAGATTGTTGCTAGTGCTCACCAATGTTCCATTTATGTAGACACTGATTTGTCGAAATAAATTATGTAATACACAATTTTCATAGGATATTCCATAAGTAAGACTTGACACTTTATTGTCAAATTTCTTCACTACCACATGTAAATCTATAAATATGGAAGATAAATCCCCGAAATAATCTTCTTTGGAAAAAATTTGAAAACGTATGTTTTCACAGAGAGGTTGTTGTGTATAGAATTGTTCATAGTAACAATGTATTTTACACTCACATCAACATTTTCTGCATTGAAAAGATTTAAAGATGAAGTGACTGATGGATGGAATTCCTTGTGTGGTAGATATGCCATTCAGTTTAGAAAAAAGACATTCTTTTATATCTAACAATTTTCTTTCTTGGTTTCCTTGGTTTCTTCTTCTTTGACAAGAGTGATGTCTTTTGATTCTGACCTGAGTAGGGACTGATGAGTGATGAAGTGTTTCTCGACCTTTTCAAAACATTTTCCACTTTGTCGAGATTAGAATCAATTGCCAAGGGATCGTGCACCAGACCCAAGATTTTTCGAAATATTTTTTAAAAATCCTTGCGTGAGCCGTAGAGGATACCAGTCGTGTAGCGTAGAGGATACTAAATCTGCAGCAGCAGTACAATATATTTTTTAGCCAAGGGAAGTACAGAGCAAAACAGCTTCGCGAATCAACTGCCAAAACCATAACCTCACATTGATGAGCGAACTCGGTAATAGTCCATTCTATGACCCATTTGTTTTAGACCAAGACTAGCAACATATTAATCAATATTCGGACAAACAAATGAAATTTTCCTATTAGACATGTTACTAATAAATGGGTCGAAAATGACTTGTAATTACACCAAATCTTTTGTTATTGCTAAAGGATCACCTAATTTAGTTCTTAATTTTAACTGACAGAGTTCCAAATAATACGTTTTACAGGGATATATTGAACATACTTTATATAGTAATGATGAATGTGATCTTGACCTGTTTTTCTTTCAAGAACACGTAGGAGGGGAGCATTACTATTGCCAACTCTCGATATCTCAATAAGTGAAGCGTAAAGAAATATACGACTGTCCGAGTAGAAGCCAGGTGCACAGTCGGCCAAAATGACACGATCCATGCGACTGGTGCTTCCAGCACTTCTACCATTGATTATATTTTGTTTAAAACATAGAATATTTCTCAGATTATAGTTGAGAATAATCTTCTAATTGTAAAGAAGAAAACTAATGAAGATCTTAACCTGTTTCTATGAATAGTAGAATTGAAAAGCACCCTTTTTACAAGTGGAGATTCTTCTATTGATAGCACGACACAAATCATTCATGCTACCCAATTCTTTGTTTGGTAATGTAATGAAGGGATATTCACCAGACTTCATTGATTTTGTCCAATGCTTAGTGACGAGTGGCCAATCATGTGGTCTAACTTTCATGTCATATTGACTATTTTATACTATTGCTATTTTTATATTGACTATTGTCAAGTTTTCCAATGATAGCATGTGTATCTTTGAGAATACATTCGACAAAAGAATGTATTACAAAAGAGCAACTTCATATTCCCCATTGAATTTGATGGTGAGAGTTTTGTCCAAAAATCCCTTGTTTTATTCAAATCATTATGAATGTCACATAGAAATCATTCGGCAATGCATATGTCTTCAAGTTCTAACCAAGAATTAAAATCAGAGTTATATCCTAGTCCACGAACTAGAAACTATCTCTTGCTCCAGTGAGTACGACTCTTTAATATCTCTTCAATTTGATAGATTTCACTGTTTTTTTTTGAATTTTTGAAGTTTATAGTCACAAAAGCCACTGAGAATCCCTTAATCATTGCTGTCCCGTAGACGATATGATACAGGTTTAGTGTTTAGGATTTTTGAAACTTTATACATTTCAGTGGACCATAAATAATTTCACATTTCAAAAATATTAGCAGTTCTATTACTTCAAACTGTAGTATCACCATTGAATTTTTTCTCTTTCTTCACAAACGTTTCACTGGAATATTGTTTAAGAAAAGTTTCAAGTATACTAAGGTCATATCGATGAACTTCGTGAGGGCTAACGTTGGACAGAGGTCGATGGGAGCGTTGATTATAAATTTATATGATTTTACCTAAATCTTGAATAAAAGCAGCAGTATTTTTCGATGCACAATATCTCAAAATTAAAAGTGGATAAGTTCTTATCAATCTTTTGGCCAATGCAGCCTTTACAGGACTATGATTGTGATAGGGTATTGCATTATATTTTAACAATACCTACTCTAAATATGGATTAACAAATTCACCACTTCCATTCGTTTGAATTTTTCATTAACAATCTTGGTCAAGAATATTTTCTATAGCTTTAGCAACTTCAATAACTCTCTTTGTTCGCAATAGAACAAAATATGCATAGCGACTAAAGACACTGATTATAAGTAGAATATATTTGTAGGGTGTATTTTGACGTCTTTGAATTTCATCTACAGTTAAAAGATCTACTTGCATTACATGCAGTGAGAAAAATGCTTTAGTTTTTTGATAATGACTACCACGAACCTTATGATTCTGATGTAGAGTGTAACTTGGTTAATTTTGAAGATACTCTCTCAATATCTCTTTTAGAAGTCAGATGACTAGACGAAGTGTGGTAGGGGAACTTATACTTCCCACTTCACCGCTACCCTTTTGCATACAAGAGGGTGGTGATGATGATGATGAGTTGATGTCAATACGTCTTTACTTTTATCTCAACAACACTGGTGTCATCAAATCATTGTTTCTACAACTACTATTAGCGGCAGGTGTGATAGAATTTTCCAAAATTGATTGAAAATCTTCTTCTACTTCTTCTTTTAATGTTAGACTACTGCTACTATCTTCCATTAATTTACTTAGCATTTGATTATTGGTAATAAGAGTCTTTGGGAAGATTAGTGTAATTAAAAAATTGTGTAGATGATTGTCAAATGATAAAAGATCTATACGATTTGTAACAATATCATATATTAAATCAAGTAGATCATAACTTTTCCCCTGAATTACAATTCTTTTTCCTTTACTATCAACTTGAATGTGTTCAATTTCTATGAGATATGTCAAGAGTCTTTTACTTTCTTCACAATACAAGTGTGGAAGTAAGATTCAACCACTAGACAGAACCTTGGACAATATTGAATCGTCCTCCTTTGGTTGTGTTGTTGTTGTTGTTGTTCCAGAATCATGAACAAGCATTTCCTTTATATCAATGACATTTATATTGACCGGTATCATGTGATACAGTTTATGTTTGTCCACTCGTCGAAGTGCGACTTGAAGCAAAAGTAGTTTTTTATCATCGGCAAGATTCTCATAATTTAATGAATATACTGAGATTGCCCTTAAAGTGTTCCATTGGTGAAAGGGTGCGGTCTATTGGTGTCAATTTGAAGAATTATGCCATTTTCTAGAACAAAAATTTACAAGTACTGCAATTGTTTTGCTATAAAAACAGCCAGCCGCTTGGAGAAGAAGATTTCTTTTTAATTTTTTATTTTTTCCTTTGTTTTTGCTTCTAGCACATTCAATGGAAGGATGTTGCTATGAATGTTGCTTAATTACTTCTGGCAATTGGTCATTTTTCTCAGTTAATATAAACAAAGTTCAGATATGAGATTAATAAATTCTTTGTCAATACCATGTTTGAGCATGGCTTTCATAAGTGCCGGTTTTGAACTGCTTACAACGGAAAATACATGACAATTTTCTTGTAGTTTCGTCAGTGTCATGATAATAACTAATGCCCTTTTTTGCTGTTCACTGAAATATATAAGGAAATTTTATTGTAAAATATCTGTAACTACACGCATCGTTTGTGGGTGTTCTGATATCCTCATATCCTCGTGTGTGTTCTGATTGACATCCAATAGAATGTAACCATAGGGTTAATTTTTTGCCTAACTGTGTGCTGAAAATAAAAATTATGGAGCTCCGGGATATATTTGTTTATTGAGAGTTATTAGAGAACTTGAATCACGAATAGCCCTGTAAATTATATAGTAAAATTCAAAGCAAGTGCTCTAATACATTTGCTCGAAAGAAAAAGATTGCGTAAAACTAGGGTTATGGCATTTTTTCAGGATGCAGTAAATCATTATAGCATTTCCTGAGACCATTGGTCAATGGATTCAGCTAAATCATCTATGATCAACCAATAGTTTGTTTCAATAATGTTGAACACGTCAAGTCCCGTCAAGTCACGTCAAGTATGAATTTTATGACTGGTGCAACAGTCTTTATTTTATCATAGGAAGCTTGCCAAACACTGTAGCAATAGTAGATATTTCGGGGTTTTCAAAAACATTGATTATAGATTTTAATTATCTTTATTAAGTGTTGTTTTGCGCCCAACATTGATGGACCACAAAGAAACGATCTGATCGGTGTTTTAAATTGACACATATTGTTGTCGTCAACATCCCCCACAGCTGGAATACAACTAACTGTAAATTATATTTGTCTATTGAATAAGTAATAATAATTTCCCATATCAGTCCTGTTGCGATGTTCAAGAACAACAAAAAAATTAGAGTAATGGAGGTTTGCTTTAATTTTTTAAATAAATACACAACATTTTTTAATCTGTGCAAAGACTTCACAGTTTAAAAAACACTTAGAATACTTATTTTCCTTTATTTTTTTAATAAATACGCAATATTTTTGATCAGTACAAAAATATCACAATTTAAAATAAACTTAGCAAAGAGCCCCCTCGGGTCTCCCCAACCCAGAAAGGGTGTGGCAACCACCGGTGGCGGCCGACCGAAGGCTAGATCCCCCCCCTCCAGGGTCATACGTGGGGACGGGGCTAAAACACCCAACTACCATAAGCAATGTTTTTATTAAAAATAACATTTCTTTTTTCCTATGCAAAAAGACCATATTGGATCCTATAATGGTAAACGATGTGAAGCTAGGAACAGCAATGATTCGAGCACATACTTGTGGGTCGGTTGCAACGTCACAACGACTCCTATTGCGCAGACTCTCGCATATTTTACCTAAGGCTGAATTTAAAATGACCTTAAAGATTTTTTTTCGACCTTCGATTTTGCTTCTGAACGTTTACTGAGAAAACTGTCAATGAACGTTTTCATGTGTGGCTTTTGATCAAATTGGAGGGCTTTATGAATTTTTGTGATCCTGAAACCGTTGGCTACCATCTATCATAAAAGGATATGGTGAATAACAATATTCTCCTTTGGATCAAGGTCGGCAATAAGTTCTTGTTTTGAAGGTGTCCAGTCCATATCCCCATCCTCTAAAAAAGAAATATTATGTGGACTCAAAGAAGCCTTAGTCAACGGTCTGCTTACGCACGGAAAAAATTCTTTACCGAGTCATGAAGTTCCAAAGGTATTTACCATTAATTTCAAAAAAACATCCTTGTGGTCCATTCTCCTCGATGGTGGCAATGTTGGGGAAAGGTGCTGCACAAGGATTGTCAAGTCATTCGTATTTACCAAAGTAATTACGGCAAAGAGTAGTGAGACATTGCGGATAGATAAAGGGAATTCACATCCAGATCAACTGTATCCGACTGTTCACCATTGTGTTGTCCAGTCGGACCAGTTTGCAAGATACGATCCCCGTGGAAAACATACCCTCCCCTCATATATCTCTTTATAAATAGATACTGATCCACGTCAGTGATCAGACCTATTTTTTATTAACTTATTATAAAATTAACTCCATCACCAAACGAGGACTTGAAAAATAAACAACTCAATTCCAACCCAGGTTCCTGATATATTTTTTCTGTGTATTTACACACAATATTCCACAAGGTCAATACATCCCTTGCCAGGTACATTTGCCCAAACGTTTTTAGCAAACTCATAGTCGGTAGTGATGCATTGATGATCATGAAGTGAATCATGAAACAATTCGATGGACAATAATTTTTCCTCACGTAGCCTCTACTTACTTACTTGACTTAGTTCTCCTGCCGAAATGCTTACAGCGTCAAGAGCGATGCTACGTAGCGCCTTCATTTCGACCGGTCTTTTGCAACGATGTGAACATCCCTCTGAATATTTACCATGGCTAACAAGGCACCTACCATAGCCTCGAGGTGGAGTTTTATTATTTATACGGTTATATGCCCTTTCACGTTATTAAATCATACATTTCATCATCATGAAAGCGCTGTTCAAGAAGGGGGAAGCTATTAAATTCGTCACTTTTCTGTACTCGAATCAACTGACTTGGAATTTCGAGAAAAAAATTATAGGAATATAAAAACGGATTTTATTGAAGCACGTATTACCATTATCTATTGTTTTCCAAAGTAGATCTAAGACTAGCAGCTTCTCAGATGATTTGGGTATGATATTAGATTGAAAAGAACCATCTAATCATACACCACCTAGAAATTCACGTTTCTACAAACGTGCCAACACAGGTAAAATGAACTTTAAATCCATTTCAAACATGATTTCAAACATCAAATTCAAACACGATTTATGAGCCAGTCCACAAAAGTTGCTACCCTTCGAGAAAATTGGATTGCTTAAATGATTATAATCGCAAACTGAAATCGCTCACACACTAGCCTTAACAAATTAACCCGTACAAACCCAAAACATTTTCTGGTTTTTAATATATCAGCTCGTCCTCTGGTGATTGGGTCATTGGATAATTTATATTGCACAACAGTGAAATTGACTAATTACTTGTTTTAATGACTGCTGTCATAGCTACGCCCATACAATTTCCCCACCCAATGTCAGAAACCTCTACCAATTGCATGATATTACTTGAGTTTTTTTTATATGGGCATAAGAGACTGCAATGGCTTTATGTTCTTTGAAACGATTTAAATTTGATGAATCTTACATATCTGTGCGTTTGGCTTCACAGTCTATGGTGACCATGTCACTCTACAGGAGTTAATTTTGAAAGTTCTTGAAACGCAATATGGCCTTGTTACCGCTAACCGTTTCCACAGATGCCATGATGCTTACAGTGTCTCAAATGATGCTTTAGCTTTAATTCGGTATGGAAACCTGATAGATACATTAAGGCAATAATACCATGAAGTGTACTTCTTCCCCTTACCCAGAACCCACCTATTATCTGTAATTGGGTTAAAAAGTCTAATTGAATGAGGTTATGTAGCAGGTGCGTAAAAAAAACCATGCCTAGTACTTCACTGATTGAATGGACGGAGCGCTCACTTGATCATCCCCTTTTAATCTCTGCGCTCACCCCCCTCAAATTTTTATCAAATTGTAAGCAGTAACACCAATCTTTAAATGTTCATTAGACTTCTAAAAATATCTATCCCCTTAAGTTTTACTCGATATTGACCATTTAAACAATTGAAATCTACTTTAGGAAACTTGGCCCTATCTCCTTTAGCTGCCGACTTGTCTAATTGTGTATTGCTAGTATCCTCTTACAGGAGTTTGTGGGCTGCTATATGGAGTGTATACTTGAAAAACTGAAATATCGAAAGAAATTTGTAGGACGCCTTTACACTCCTTTACATCTGAATTAAATTTGAAAACTTCCACCATCTTCCCATGGCCGCCGCCTCTTAAAATAGAATCTTATAATACAATTTACATATATTTACATACAAAGTTTCAAAAAATAAAACCACTGATTCACTCCCTCTCTCATTATAGTTATCTAGTTTTGTCACAATGCTGTCTACTCAGTTCAGAAATATATCCTAAAAATTCTACAAATACAGGTGAAGTGTTAGCATTTCAGTTTCTACATAGTGCAAATGCCAATCAATCGAATTTTTATCTAAAAAAATTATTTTTGTGCAATGGATACTTTTCTGCTATCCCTCCAACCCCATTCTAGAATCTGTCGTTCAAGATGGATTGGGATCTTCCTCATATAAGAGTGTACTGTGACTATTGGATCTGTGATAATACATCCCGCTATCAGTGTAGGAAATGGATTCTCAAATGCGGCCCTACGAACACTATCTTGCGCAAGGCAGCGTTTGATAAATAAAAGTCTGGCAATGCATATGGTGTTACAGGGGTTTTCTCTACCATACCTCCAATACCACTCTGACCTACTTGAATATTAGTGTGCATAAGAAGGTTAGAGCGTGGAATAACATCAGCCGGAGCATGTCTTCGAGTGTATTAGGACGGAGACGGTCAGCCCAAGGAGAATCATTCCCTGATAGACTACGCTGTTCAAAAGCACTCGGCGGAGCAGAACTAATATTTAGACCCTCCGTTGAAATATTCGGGGCAGTTACATTTGTCTCTTCATAGCAATCTCCCAAAGTTTTATGTGTTTAGGAGTCAGGTGGTCAATCCAACAAAAATCATTCTCTGTTACACCCTTCTCTTCAAAGACACTTGGCTGAGCTGGGGTGATACTCATTGAAATATTAAGGGAAATCACATTTGCCTCTCCAGCATTCCTTCAAAAAATTCATCAATCCACTCTGGATCGTCGTTATTATTAAATCGTAAACCGAAATGGAGATTATCATGATAATCTCCATCATACGTTATCAGTACTGACCTCTCTAAAGCAATCTTTTAATAATTTATCCTACGACTCTGGTTAATTGATGCCAGGGGGGGGATTCAATAAAGAGATTATCTTGAAATTATACTGGCGGTGACAAAGAGGTGGTACTTCCTTTAAGTTGGCGGTGACAATTCAGCTAGGATAACCTAGAATAATAATATTAATCGAATTTATTTTCCTCACTTATGCTTAGCCCTTGCTTAGCAGCGAGGGCTACGTTATTCTCAAACTTAGGGAAATGTGTTCTCGACTCCGGATTCGACTAAAATAACCCCCTCATTTGCTCAAACAAAGCTCATTCCGGTTTTAAGGGGTGCACACAAAGAAGCAGTTTATTCACCAGGTCTATTTAATAACTACATCATTGACGCTCAGGATCTATGTCCCTCCTCTTTAATTTTATCGTCAAGAAATCTGTAACTAATTTGCTATGCTGACGATGTCGGTGATGTTTTCTGTATTCTCGGAGCAGAATACCTTATAATTGGTCTACATTTCAATTTTTCTAAGCCGGAAATAGTCCTTTTTAACTGGAGGAGTGATATAATAAATTCAGTCAAACTTGGAAATTCTTTGGTTCAAACCTGTCCATCACCTTGTCTATCTTGGTCTCCCTATAGGTTCATCCATACGCAACATCCGGTACCTCCTTATTGTGTTTTGTCCCGTATTTTTTGTTTTTTTTCCTATGCCGCCGATCTCGGCTTATTCCTGGAAACTGGTAAGGATATAACCTGTGCGGTTTTTACGGAAAGTGTGGACCTCAGGCCGGATTGATGAATATGATATTACATTTTTGAAAGCTCCCCAGAATTCTTGCCTGGGGCCAAAAAGGAAGGTTTTTGCTTGTCCACAAGCCAGAGCCTATGGTGTGCGAAGTGAAGCGGAGTTATATAGTCTATGTCAGAGAGGAGTATCTGAAGTTGTGTAGCCAAGCTTTCGTTTCATCAAACCATGTTTCTGCTTTCAAGGGGAAAGCTCCGTTCTAGCAGGCAGGCACCACTTTCAAATTGAAGATGGACTAAAATCTATAAGTGTTAAATATATGCGGCAGTTACCCGGCCCCACAGCCAACATATCTTCTTTGAGTGATAAATAGAAAAAAAAATTACAGAAGCAAATAAGTGGTATCTTCCCACGGGTCCGAAAGTGCTGCCGTGATTTCGGCTGGGCTTATCATTTGTTTTTTCAAACTTGGGATTGAGGCAGAGAAATGTTATCAGATGTACCTCTTAAATTTTAAACGTTTTCTCATTGCTAAAGAAATTGGAGCTTATCCTTTGCTCTCTTCTAAGTGAAGACGTTAAAAAGTTGGCCTACGGCAGAAAAATCAACTTTTGAACTAAGAAACAC
>NC_088876.1:22426086-22504739 GCF_032884065.1 Artemia franciscana | reverse complement strand
TCCTGTGTCTCGGTCTGTATATACATTCGTTTTTGAATTGGTATAGGATGAAATAAATTTTTTGGTTTTTCCTTTTTTTCTTTTTAGTTTTTAAGGCCCTTGGTATTAACCAAAGTGACAAATAGCAATCGCAAATTCTGTCGGTCTGTCGGTCTGTCTGTCTGTCTGTCTGTCGGTCCCGGTTTTGCTACTTTAGGCACTTCCAGGTAGGCTAGGACGATGAAATTTGGCTAGCGTATCAGGTATCGGACCAAAATAAATTAGAAATAGTCGTATTCTCGATTTGACTGTCTGGGGGGGGGGGAAGGGGGCCGGTTCATTCGCAAAAATAGAAAAAATGAAGTATTTTTAACTTATGAGCAGGTGATGGGATCTTAATAAAATTTGATTTTTGGAATGATATTGTGTCATAGAGCTCTTTTTTTAAATCCCGACCGGATCTGATGACATTGGGGGCAGTTGGAGGGGGGAACCTAAAATCTTGAAAAACACTTAGAGTGGAGGGATCGGGATGAAACTTGATGGAAAAATAAGCACAAGTCCCGATACAAGATTGACATAATTGGAACGGATCCGCTCTCTTTGGGGTAGTTGGGGGGGGGGGGTTTAATTCTGAAAATTAGAAAAAATGAGGTATTTTTAACTTACGAACGGGTGATTGGATCTCAATGAAATTTGATGTTTAGAAGGATATCGTGTTTTAGAGCTCTTATTTTAAATCCTGACCGGATCTGGTGACATTGGGGGGGGGGGAGTTGGGAGGGGGAAACCTAAAAGTTGGAAAATATTTAGAATGGAGGGATCGGGATGAAACTTGGTGGGAAAAATAAACACAAGTCCTAGATAGATGATTGACATTAATGAAATGGATCCGCTCTCTTTGGGGTAGTTGGGGGGGGGGGTTATTTCTGAAAAATTAGAAAAAATGAGGTATTTTTAACTTACGAACGGGTGATCGGATCTCAATGAAATTTTATATTTAGAAGGATATCGTGGCTCAGAGCTCCTATTTTAAACTCGACCGGATCTGGTGACATTGGGGGGGGGGGTTGGGAGGGGGAAACCTAAAACTTGGAAACCACTTAGAGTGGAGGGATCGGGATGAAACTTGGTGGGAAAAATAATCACAAGTCCTAGATACATGATTGATATAATCGGAACGGATCCGCTCTCTTTGGGGTAGTTGGGGGAGGGGTTAATTCTAAAAATTAGAAAAAATGAGGTATTTTTAACTGACGAACGGGTGATCGGATCTCAACGAAATTTGATATTTAGAAGGATATCGTGTCTCAAAGCTCTTATTTTAAATCCTGACCGGATCTGGTGACATTGGGGAAGTTTGGGGTGGGGGAACCTAAAATCATGGAAAACGCTTAGATTGGAGGGATCGGGATGAAACTTGGTGGGAAAAATAAGGAGAAGTCTTACATACGTGATCTACATAATTGGAACTGATCTGCTCTATTGGGGGAGGGGGGTTAGCTCTGAAAAATAAGAAAAAATGACGTATTTTTAACTTAAGAAGGAGTGATCGGATCTTCATGAAACTTCATATTTAGAAGGACCTCGTAACTCAGATCTCTTATTTTAAATCTCAACCGGATCAAGCGTAATTGGGGGGAGGGGGCACTTGGGGGGACAGGATATCTTAGAAAATACTTAAAGCGGTGAGATCATGATGAAACTGGATGGGAAGAATAGAAACCTGTCTAAAATACGTGACTGACATAACCGGACCGGATCTGCTCTCTTTGGTGGAATTGGGAGGTTGTAATTTTGAAAATTTAGGTATTTGCAACTTACGAAAGGTTGACCAAATCTTAATGAAATTTGATATTTAGAAGGATCTTGTGCTTTAAAGTTCTAATTTTAAATTCTGACCTTTTAGTTTATTCCGACCTAATTTAAATTCTTGTGCTTTTATTTTTTTTTCTTTTTAGTTTTTCTTGTAGTTTTTACCTTTAGTTTTTTCTTCTTTTGTATTAATGCTAAAGCCAAGGTTCGAACCTGGAACTTCTCGGACCTAGAACCTGGAACATAACGCTTTACCAACTCAGCTACTTTGGCTTGAATAAATTTATCTTTTTTAGTTTTGTTTATTTCTAGTTTTAGTTTTTTTTAGTTTTCTTTTTCTACTTTATTTTTCAGTTTTTTTCCCTTTTTTAGTTTTTTTTCTTTTTCAGTTTTTAGTTTTTTTAGTTTTTTTATTAGTTTTTAGTTTTTTTTCTTTTTAGTTTTTTTTTGTTGTTTTTACCTTTGTTTAGTTTTTTTTTTAGTTTTTTTCTTTTTCAGTTTTTAGTTTTTCACCTTTTTTAGTTTTTTTTTAAGTTTTTTTAGTATTTTCTTTTTAGTTTTTTTTTGTAGTTTTTACCTTTTTTAGTTTTTTCCTTCTTTTGTATTAATGCTAAGGCCAAGGTTCGAACCTGGAACCTCTCGACCTAGAACCTGGAACATAACGCTTTACCAACTCAGCTACTTCGGCTTGAATACATTCGTTTTTGAATTGGTATATGATGAAATAATTCAGACGTCATATGCGGACAGACAGACAGACACACAAACAAACAACTTATTTATATATATATATATATATATATATATATATATATATATATATATATATATATATATATATATATATATATATATATATATATATATATATATATAATATACTAGCTGTTGGGATGGCGCATCCTGTCACCCCAACACCTAGTTGGTGGGGGCGCGTCGCGCCCCCCAAGCCCCCCGCGTGCGTAAGTCGTTACGCGCCATATTAGTTTCGCGCCATTGTAGTTGTGTCCCTGTGTCCCACCTGTGAATATATATATATATATATATACACTAACTGTTGGGGGGCGCTTCGCGCCCCCCAACAGCTAGTTGGTGGGGGCACTTCACGCCCACCCCCAAGCCACCCCCGCGCGCGTAAGTCGTTACGCGCCATATTAGTTACGCGCCATTATAGTTGTGTCCCTATGTCCCACCTGTGAATATATATATATATATATATATATATATATATATATATATATATATATTATATATATATATATATATATATATATATATATATATATATATATATATATATATATATATATATATATATATATATATATATATATATATATATATATATATATATATATATATATATATATATATATATATATATATAATATATATATATATTATATATATATATAATATATATATATATATATATATATATAATATATATATATATATATATATATATATATATATATATATATATATATATATATATATATATATATATATATATATATATATATATATATATATATATATATATATATATATATATATACTAGCTGTTGGGGTGGCGCTTCGCGCCACCCCAACACCTAGTTGGTGGGGGCGCTTCGCGCCCCCCCCCAAGCCCCCCCGCGCGCGTAAGTCGTTACGCGCCATAATAGTTACGCGCCATTGTAGTTGTGTCCCTATGTCCCACCTGTGAATATAGATATATATATATATATATGGTTTTAACTACGTAAAACTTGCGAATATACAACATTCTTTGCTGTCCCATTGTCTTTGCATATAAATAGATTGTCAGGTTATCCCCCTGTTTCCCCCGGTGTCCCCGTTGTAGTTGTGTCCCTGTGTCCCGGTCGTCATTTATATTCCCTGTGTCCCGGGTCCCGGTCATCATTTGTATCCCGGTGTCCCGGTCTGTATATACATTCGTTTTTTAGTTTTGTTTTTCTCCTTTATTTTTTTCCTTTTTTTTTCTTTTTTAGCTTATTTAGATTTTTAGATTTTTTAGTTTTTTTTATTAGTTTTTAGTTTTTATTTCTTTTTAGTTTTTTTGTCCCGGTCGTCATTTATATCCCCCTGTTTCCCCCGGTGTCCCCGTTGTAGTTGTGTCCCTGTGTCCCGGTCGTTATTTATATTCCCTGTGTCCCGGTCGTCATTTGTATCCCGGTGTACCGGTCTGTATATACATTCGTTTTTTAGTTTTGTTTTTCTCCTTTATTTTTTTCCTTTTTTTTTCTTTTTTAGTTTATTTAGATTTTTAGATTTTTTAGTTTTTTTATTAGTTTTTAGTTTTTTTTCTTTTTAGTTTTTTTGTAGTTTTTACCTTCTTTTTAGTTTTGTTAATTTTTTTTTTTTACTTGTGTCCTGGTCGTCATTTATACTCCCTGTGTCCCGGTGCTTTGTTGATTGCTAATCGAACATTCCTTTTGTCCTGGTCGCTTTCTCTTTGAGTGTCGTCATTTATTTTTTTCTTTTTTAGTTCTTTTAGTTTTTACCTTTTTTAGTTTTTTTTTAGTTTTTAGTTTTTTTAGTTTTTTACCTTTTTTTAGTTTTTTTAGTTTTTTAGCTTTTTTATTTTTTTTATTAGTTTTTAGTTTTTTTGTAGTTTTTGCCTTTTTTTTTAGTTTTTTGTCCTGGTCGCTTTCTCTTTGAGTGTCGTCATTTATTAGTTTTTTCCTTTTTTTTTTAGTTTTTTATTGGTTTTTACCTTTATTTTAGCTTATTTTTCAGTTTTTTCCTTTTTTTTAGTTTTTTTTTTATTTTTTATTTTTTTTAGTTTTTTACCTTTTTTTAGTTTTTTTAGTTTTTTTAGTTTTTTAGCTTTTTTACTTTTTTTATTAGTTTTTAGTTTTTTTTTGTAGTTTTTGCCTTTTTTTAGTTTTTTCAGTTTTTTTTTTAGTTTTTTATTGGTTTTTACCTTTATAGTTTTTTTAGTTTTTTAGCTTTTTTATTTTTTTTATTAGTTTTTAGTTTTTTTTGTAGTTTTTGCCTTTTTTTAGTTTTTTCAGTTTTGACGTCACCTAATCCAGTTTTTTCAGGTGACGTCACCTGACACATCCATCCACACATCCATCCACACATCCACAGACAGACAACTTATTTTTATATATATAGATATATATATAAGTTTAACTACGTAAAACTTGCGAATATACAACATTCTTTGCTGTCCCATTGTCTGTGCATATAAATAGATTGTCAGGTTTACCGACTCTTGAACATACAACATATAATGGTTCATGGGAAAACAATCCGTATTCAGATTTATACCTCATGATTCTAATGATTGCCTTTGAGCTTCGTTGATGGTGATTGCTAATCGACCATTCCCTGAGTCGCCTTCGACTCATATACGGAAAACAATCCGTATTCAGATCTATACCTCATGATTCTAATGATTGCCCTTGAGCTTTGTTGATGGTGATTGCTAATCGACCATTCCCTGAGTCGCCATCGTCATTTATATATCCCCCTGTGCCCCCCGGCGTCCCCTTTGTAGTTTTGTCCCTGTGTCCCGGTCGTCATTTGTGTCCCGGTGTCCCAGTCTGTGATTTCTCTTTAAGTGTCCCGGGTGTCATTTATATTCTTTTGTCCCGGTGTCCCGGTCGTCATTTATATCCCCCTGTGCCCCCCGGCGTCCCCGTTGTAGTTGTGTCCCTGTGTCCCGGTCGTCATTTATATTCCCTGTGTCCCGGTCGTTATTTGTATCCCGGTGTCCGGGTCTGTATATACATTCGTTTTTTAGTTTTGTTTTTCTCCTTTATTTTTTTCCTTTTTTATTTTTTTCTTTTTTAGTTTATTTAGATTTTTATATTTTTTAGTTTTTTTATTAGTTTTTAGTTTTTTTTTTCTTTTTAGTTTTTTGTAGTTTTTACCTTCTTTTTTGTTTTTTTAGTTTATTTTTTACTTATGTCCTGGTCGTCATTTATACTCCCTGTGTCCCGGTGCTTTGTTAATTGCTAATCGAACATTCCTTTTGTCCCGGTCGCTTTCTCTTTGAGTGTCGTCATTTTTATTCCCTATGTGCCGGTGTCCCGGTCGTCATTTGTGTCCCGATGTCCCGGTCTGTAATTTCGTCAGTTGAAAACATGACGTCAGTCGACATACAAACATGACGTCACCCGACAGACAGACCCACACACACACAGACAACTTATTTTTATATATATAGATTGTTCCGAGTTTTCATCCGTCACGATGTCTAAGATTGAAAAGGATAAAGTTCAACTGGATGCAAAGTCAATTTATGTTTTTAACGACGTAAAACTTGTGAATATACAACATTCTTCGCTGCCCCATTGTCTGTGCATATAAATAGATTGTCAGGTTTACCGACTCTTGAACATGCAACATATAATTGTCCATGGGAAAAACAATCCATATTCAGATCTATACCTCATGATTCTAATGATTGCCCTTGAGCTTTGTTGATGGTGATTGCTAATCGAACATTGCCTGTGTCCCCGTCGTCATTTATATATCCCCCCTGTGCCCCCGGCGTCACCGTTGTAGTTGTGTCCCTGCGTCCCGGTCGTCATTTATATTCCCTGTGTCCCGGTCGTCATCCCGGTATACATCCATTTTTGAATTGGTATATGATGAAATAAATTTTTAATTTTTTCCCTTTTTTTCTTTTTAGTTTTTTTTTATTGGTTTTGACCTTTTTTTAGGTTTTTTAGTTTTTTTCTTTTTTCTTTTTAGTTTTTTTTTGAAGTTTTTATCTTTTTATTTTTTTTATTTTTATTTATATTTTTTTAGTTTTCTTTTTCTCCTTTATTTTTCAGTTTTTTCCTTTTTTTAGTTTTTTTTTGTCTTTTTTAGTTCTTTTAGTTTTTACCTTTTTTAGTTTTTTTAGTTTTTTAGCTTTTTTTGGTTTTTTTTATTAGTTTTTAGTTTATTTTATGTTTTTTTCCTTTTTTTAGTTTTTTTTTAGTTTTTTACCTTTTTTTTAGTTTTTTTTTAGTTTTTAAGCTTTTTTAGAATTTTTTTATTTTTTTTCTTTTTAGTTTTTTTTTTGTAGTTTTTACCTTCTTTAGATTTTTGCTTCTTTTATATTAATGCTAAAGCCAAAGTTCGAACCTGGAACCTCTTGAACCCAGAATCTGGAACATAACGCCTTATCAACTCAGCTACATCGGCTAGAATACATTCGTTTTTGAATTGGTATATGATGAAATAATTCAGACGTCATATTATATGATGAAAAAATTTTTTAGTTTTTTTTTCCTTTTTTTCTTTTTAGTTTTTTTATTGGTTTTTACCTTTTTTTAGCTTTTTTAGTTTTTTTTTCGTTTTTTCTTTTTAGTTTTTTTTGTAGTTTTTATTTTTTTTTTTTTTTTTTTTTATTCATATTTTTTTAGTTTTCTTTTTCTCTTTTATTTTTCAGTTTTTTCCTTTTTTTTAGTTTTTTTTCTTTTTTAGTTTTTAGTTTTTTTTTAGTTTTTTTCTTTTTTAGTTTTTAGTTTTTTTTTAGTTTTTTACCTTTTTTAGTTTTTTTAGTTTTTTTAGTCCATGGGAAAAACAATCAGTATTAAGATCAATACCACATTTTTCTAATGATTGACCTGGAGCTTTGTTAATGGTGATTGCAAATGCTAATCGAATTGGGAATTGCAATCTTTTAAATTGAAAAGGCATATCCGTTGGAATCATGGGAATGCGAGGAATAAGAACAGCCTCACCCTCAAAAGGCCCTGTCAAGATTGTGGCCTCTATTAGGTTTTCCATTGTTTTTTTTTACGGCAAGTCGAGTGCCATTGCAAAGCTTTGGTGGGTTTATATTTCTTAAAAGTATTATTGGTACGCCTATTTTTAGTTGTAGCACGTGTGGTGGAAACCCTGAAAGATCTATGGAATTTAAAAATTCAGATGGATAATTAACCGCTTCATTTGGTTCCAAAACTGTGTCGACTGACTTGTAAAGGACTGCCTGGTCTTGAATCTTGGTCAAAACAATATTGTTGATTTCGTGGACGTCTATATTTTTGGGTGCGAGAATCGCTCTTTCACTTAGCCATTTATTATTTTTATAATTTTTTAGAATATTAGGAAATACTTTTTCAATCAATTCATTTTTGGACGTCACTAAATTACAGAAATCAGCAGGTAGTTGTATACGTCCTGAAATTGAGTCTACTGGGAGCTTTCCGTTTCCAATTTCCAGCAATTGATCTGAAAATGTTTGACCAGAGTCATCGTTTTGCAATCGGACACGCATATTTGTAGTTAATTTTAATGTTTTTACGTGTGCCCATAAATTAGAATTTTTCAGGCAAGCATTCATTTCGTCTGCAGGAGTTGATCTAGGTATTATAGGTAATGTTTGCCTGAAATCTCCCGCAAGCAATATTAAGGTGCTGCCAAAGGGTTTCGACTTCCCTCGCAAATCTTTCAAGCATTGATCCAGAGCCTCGAGCGATTTTTTGTGTGCCATTGTGCACTCATCCCAAATAATAAGTTTGCATTCAGGTTGCTCTGATTCCTCGGCACGCTTTCTTTTCTTACTTTCTCTATCAGCAGCAAGCCTGATTTCTCGCTGTTCTTGTGATTCCTCGGCACGCTTTCTTTTCTTACTTTCTCTATCAGCAGCAAGCCTGATTTCTTGCTGTTCTTGTAATTCCTCGGCACGCCTTCTTTTTTCAAATTCTCTTTTAGCAGCAAGTCTGCTTCTGCGTTGCTCTGGTAGTTCCTCGGCATGCTTTCTGTTCTTTCTTTCTCTATCAGCCTCAAGCCTGTTTCCCTGCTGTTCTTTTGATTCCTCGGCACGCCTTCTTTTTTCACTTTCTCTTTTAGCAGCAAGTCTGCTTTCGCGTTGCTCTGGTAGTTCCTCGGCACGCTTTCTTTTCTGACTTTCTCTATCAGCTGCAAGTTTTTTGGCATAGACTCTTTGAGCATCTTCATCAGTCATTGTAAACTTAAACATTAATAGATTTCTACGTGAACATATGTCTTATATAACTTGAATGACGTCACCGTCAAAGCAAAAATGACGACAACTTATTTCATGACGTTAGCCGACACAGAAACATGACGTCACCTGACAACTAATTTCATGACGTCAGCCGACACAGAAACATGACGTCACCTGATCCACAGATCCACAGACAGACAACTTATTTTTATATATATAGATATATATATACATACTAGCTGTTGGGGTGGCGCTTCGCGCCACCCCAACACCTAGTTGGTGGGGGCGCTTCGCGCCCCCCCCCCAAGCCCCCCCGCGCGCGTAAGTCGTTACGCGCCATAATAGTTACGCGCCATTGTAGTTGTGTCCCTATGTCCCACCTGTGAATATAGATAGATATATATATATGGTTTTAACTACGTAAAACTTGCGAATATACAACATTCTTTGCTGTCCCATTGTCTTTGCATATAAATAGATTGTCAGGTTTACCGACTCTTGAACATGCAACATATAATGGTCCATGGGAAAACAATCTGTATTCAGATCTATACCTCATGATTCTAATGATTGCCCTTGAGCTTTGTTGATGGTGATTGCTAATCGACCATTCCCTGTCCCGGTGTCCCGGTCGTCATTTACATCCCCCTGTTTCCCCCGGTGTCCCCGTTGTAGTTGTGTCCCTGTGTCCCGGTCGTCATTTATATTCCCTGTGTCCCGGGTCCCGGTCGTCATTTGTATCCCGGTGTCCCGGTCTGTATATACATTCGTTTTTTAGTTTTGTTTTTCTCCTTTATTTTTTTCCTTTTTTTTTCTTTTTTAGCTTATTTAGATTTTTAGATTTTTTAGTTTTTTTATTAGTTTTTAGTTTTTTTTTCTTTTTAGTTTTTTTGTCCCGGTCGTCATTTATATCCCCCTGTTTCCCCCGGTGTCCCCGTTGTAGTTGTGTCCCTGTGTCCCGGTCGTCATTTATATTCCCTGTGTCCCGGTCGTCATTTGTATCCCGGTGTACCGGAGTTGTGTCCCTGTGTCCCGGTCGTCATTTATATTCCCTGTGTCCCGGGTCCCGGTCGTCATATGCCTTTTTTTTCTCTTTGAGTGTCGTCATTTATTAGTTTTTTCCTTTTTTTTTTAGTTTTTAGTTTTTAGTTTTTAGTTTTTAGTTTTTTTTGTAGTTTTTGCCTTTTTTTAGTTTTTTCAGTTTTTTTTTTAGTTTTTTATTGGTTTTTACCTTTATAGTTTTTTTAGTTTTTTAGCTTTTTTATTTTTTTTATTAGTTTTTAGTTTTTTTTGTAGTTTTTGCCTTTTTTTAGTTTTTTCAGTTTTGACGTCACCTGATCCAGTTTTTTCAGGTGACGTCACCTGACACATCCATCCATCCATCCACAGACAACTTATTTTTATATATATAGATATCTATATATATATATATAAAAATAAGTTGTCTGTCTGTCTGTGGATGTGTGGATCAGGTGACGTCACCTGAAAAAACTGGATCAGGTGACGTCAAAACTGAAAAAACTAAAAAAAGGCAAAAACTACAAAAAAAACTAAAAACTAATAAAAAAAATAAAAAAGCTAAAAAACTAAAAAAACTAAAAAAAGGCAAAAACTACAAAAAAAACTAAAAACTAATAAAAAAGCTAAAAAACTAAAAAAACTAAAAAAAGGCAAAAACTACAAAAAAAACTAAAAACTAATAAAAAAAATAAAAAAGCTAAAAAACTAAAAAAACTAAAAAAAGGTAAAAAACTAAAAAAACTAAAAAAAACTAAAAAAAAGGAAAAAACTGAAAAATAAGCTAAAATAAAGGTAAAAACCAATAAAAAATTAAAAAAAAACTGAAAAAACTAAAAAAAGGCAAAAACTACAAAAAAAAACTAAAAACTAATAAAAAAAAGTAAAAAAGCTAAAAAACTAAAAAAACTAAAAAAACTAAAAAAAGGTAAAAAACTAAAAAAAATAAAAAATGAAAAAAAACTAAAAAAAAGGAAAAAACTGAAAAATAAGCTAAAATAAAGGTAAAAACCAATAAAAAACTAAAAAGAAAAAAAGGAAAAAACCAAAAAAAATGTTCATCTAAAAAACTAAAAAAAACTAAAAAAGGTAAAAACTAAAAGAACTAAAAAAGAAAAAAATAAATGACGAAACTCAAAGAGAAAGCGACCAGGACAAAAGGAATGTTCGATTAGCAATCAACAAAGCACCGGGACACAGGGAGTATAAATGACGACCAGGACAAAAGTAAAAAAAAAAAAAACCATCTATATATATAAAAATAAGTTGTCTGTGGATCTGTGGATCAGGTGACGTCACCTGAAAAAACTGGATCAGGTGACGTCAAAACTGAAAAAAACTAAAAAAAGGCAAAAACTACAAAAAAAACTAAAAACTAATAAAAAAATAAAAAAGCTAAAAAACTAAAAAAACTAAAAAATGGCAAAAACTACAAAAAAAACTAAAAACTAATAAAAAAGCTAAAAAACTAAAAAAACTAAAAAAAAGGCAAAAACTACAAAAAAAAACTAAAAACTAATAAAAAAAATACCGGTACACCGGGATACAAATGACGACCGGGACACAGGGAATATAAATGACGACCGGGACACAGGGACACAACTACAACGGGGACACCGGGGGAAACAGGGGGATATAAATGACGACCGGGACAAAAAAACTAAAAAGAAAAAAAAACTAAAAACTAATAAAAAAACTAAAAAATCTAAAAATCTAAATAAGCTAAAAAAGAAAAAAAAAGGAAAAAAATAAAGGAGAAAAACAAAACTAAAAAACGAATGTATAAACAGACCGGGATACAAATGACGACCGGGACACAGGGAATATAAATGACGACCGGGACACAGGGACACAACTACAACGGGGACACCGGGGGAAACAGGGGGATGTAAATGACGACCGGGACACCAGGACAGGGAGTGGTCGATTAGCAATCACCATCAACAAAGCTCAAGGGCAATCATTAGAATCATGAGATATAGATCTGAATACAGATTGTTTTCCCATGGACCATTATATGTTGCATGTTCAAGAGTTGGTAAACCTGACAATCTATTTATATGCAAAGACAATGGGACAGCAAAGAATGTTGTATATTCGCAAGTTTTACGTAGTTAAAACCATATATATATATATATATATATATATATATATATATATATATATATATATATATATATATATATATATATAAATATATATATATATATATATATATATCTATCTATATTCACAGGTGGGACATAGGGACACAACTACAATGGCGCGTAACTATTATGGCGCGTAACGACTTACGCGCGCGGGGGGGCTTGGGGGGGGGGCGCGAAGCGCCCCCACCAACTAGGTGTTGGGGTGGCGCGAAGCGCCACCCCAACAGCTAGTATATATATATATATATCTATATCTATATATATAAAAATAAGTTGTCTGTGGATGTGTGGGTCTGTCTGTCGGGTGAGGTCATGTTTGTGTGTTGACTGACGTCATGAAGTTAGTTGTCGTCATTTTTGTTATGACGGTGACGTCATTAAAGATATTTAAGACATGCGTTCACGTAGAAATCTATTAATGTTTAACTGTAAAATGACTGATGAACTTACAATGGTAACAGCCGAGGAAGATTCTCAAAGAGTCTATGCCAAAAAACTTGCTGCTGATAGAGAAAGTAAGAAAAGAAAGCGTGCCGAGGAACCAAAAGAACAGCAAGGAAACAGGCTTGAGGCTGATAGAGAAAGTAAGAAAAGAAAGCGTGCCGAGGAATCAAAAGAACAGCAAGGAAACAGGCTTGAGGCTGATAGAGAAAGAAAGAACAGAAAGCGTGCCGAGGAACTACCAGAGCAACGCGAAACCAGACTTGCTGCTAAAAGAGAAAGTGAAAAAAGAAGGCGTGCCGAGGAACTACCAGAGCAACATGAAACCAGACTTGCTGCTAAAAGAGAAAGTTAAAAAAGGAGGCATGCCGAGGAACTACCAGAGCAACATGAAACCAGACTTGCTGCTAAAAGAGAAAGTGAAAAAAGAAGGCATGCCGAGGAATCACAAGAACAGCAAGAAGATCAGGCTTGCTGCTGATAGAGAAAGTAAGAAAAGAAAGCGTGCTGAGGAATCAGAGCAACCTGAAAGTTAACGCCTGGCATTCAGGTACAGCCCAGTCGATGATTATAGCTTGACTAGATGTGTTCAAATCGGGACTCAGTCTAAAATTTGTCCCTATTGCATCGATTTGATGCCTACTGATACGCATAAAATTGTTATTTCCGCTGACAAAACGCCTCCTGGCCAACATGTGCGTAGATACAATGCTCCAACTATCAACGAAGTGGCAATCGTTATGGTCAGTGACCAGTTTTTACCTCGAGATATTATTCTTCATAAGCGAAACGCTCAGTTGTTAAGAATTGCTGAAACTCATCGATGCTACGATGCCCTACAATATCCTATCATTTTTTGGGATGGAGCCGACGGCTATCACTTTAATATTAAATTGATGAATCCAGCCACTAACAAAGAAATGAATAAGAAATGCAGTGCAATGCATTATTATTCCTATAGACTAATGATTCGGCAGGATGAAGAAAATTATATTTTAAAATGCCGTCAATTGTTTCACCAATTCGTCGTTGATATGTATGCTAAAATTGAATCAGAACGTTTGCTATATATCCACCTGAATCAGACCAAGCTCCGCTCTGAACAATACATTCATTTGCGAGATGCAGTTATAAAAAACGGTAATACCACAAACGTTGGAAGATTAACAATTTTACCTTCGTCATATGCTGGCAGTCCCCGTCATATGCATGAATATGCTCAAGATGCTATTGCGTATGTTCGTCTCTATGGTCGTCCAGATTTATTTATTACATTTACATGTAATCAATCTTGGGACGAGATACTGCAGCTTTTACTTAAAGGACAATCGGCGGTTCATAGACATGACATTACGGCCCGTGTCTTCCGGCAAAAGTTGAAATCACTGATAAACTACATAGTAAATTTTGAAGTGTTTGGGTCAGTGCGATTCTGGATGTACTCAGTGGAATGGCATAAACGAGGTTTGCCACACGCACATATACTAATCTGGCTACATAAAAAAATTACTTCGAACGAAATTGATGATGTGATTCCCGCTGAAATACCTGATGAAAATGTCGATAAGGGGTTACATGATATTATTGTAAAAAATATGATACATGGACCTTGTGGTGCACTGAACGAAAATTCACCATGCATGGCCAAAGAAAGGTGCACAAAGCAATATCCTCGACTTTTAGTATTCAACACAATTACTGGCAATGATGGTTACCCACAATATAGAAGAAGATCTACTGAAGATGGCGGTAAAACAGCAATAATAAAGAAGCGTAACGGTACCACCATCGAAGTAGATAACCAGTGGGTTGTTCCATATTCCCCATTATTATCAAAAACATTTAATGCACACATGAACGTTGAATACTGTAACTCCGTAAAGGCAATCAAATACATATGTAAATACGTCAACAAAGGCAGTGACATGGCAGTTTTTGGCTTGCAGCCCGAAATCAAAGATATCGACGAAATCGTACAATATCAGGCTGGAAGATACATAAGCAGTAATGAAGCTGTTTGGCAAATTCTTTCATTTCCGATACATGAACGTAGTTCAGCTGTTGTTCACTTAGAGGTACATTTACAGAATGGTCAACGTGTTTATTTCTCGGAAACCAACGTGCAACAAAGAGACCTGAATCCACCGGATACAAAGTTAACCGGTTTCTTTTCGCTTTGCAAAAATGATTCTTGTGCAAAAAAACTGCTGTATACTGAAGTGCCTTCGTATTACACGTGGAATACTAAAAATAAAGTATTTGAACGTCGAAAACAGGGTAAGTCAGTCGACGGCCAACCTACCATCTTCAAAGATACCACGATAGGAAGACTCTACACCGTTCACCTCAATCAACATGAAGGCTTCTTTCTACGCCTGCTTTTGGTGAATGTACCCGGTCCGACATCCTTTGAGTATTTGAGAACTGTAAACGGTACTATACATGACACTTACCGTAGTGCATGCCAAGCTCTGAATTTATTGGAGAATGACCAACACTGGGATAACTGCATCAATGACGCGTGCGAAACGTCAACTCCAAGTCAAATTCGTGCATTGTGTGGCATCATTTTAACAACTTGCTCTCCATCAGCTCCTACAGAGTTATGGGAAAATGTAAGTCAAAAATGTCCGAAGATATACTCCATCGAAAACAGTTAGAGACGTCAGATATGACTTTTGATTTTACATCAGAAATTTATAACTACACTTTAGTTATTATAGAGGATTTGTGCGTACGTATGGCAAACAAACCTCTTCAGGATTTGGGAATGCCTTCACCTAACCGTATCGCTGCTGTTTCAACATGTGTAGAATTGGATCGTGAACAAAGTTACAGTACGAGTGATCTATTGTCGTATGTACAAAATAACATTTCCAAGTTAACGTCGCAACAAAAAGACATTTATGATACGATAATGTATTGTGTCGATAACAACGTTGGAGAAATTTTCTTTTTGGATGCGCCAGGAGGTACTGGTAAAACGTTTGTGATAAAACTGATTCTGGCATCAATTCGATCAAAAAATGATATAGCGTTGGCAATTGCGTCGTCCGGAATAGCCGCAACATTGCTGCCTGGTGGAAGAACTGCTCATTCCGCTTTGAAATTGCCTCTGAATTTGCATTCTACAGAAACTCCCACGTGCAATATTTCCAAATCATCTGGGATAGGTAAAGTATTGCAGCAATGCAAACTTACTATTTGGGATGAGTGCACAATGGCACACAAAAAATCGCTCGAGGCTCTGGATCAATGCTTGAAAGATTTGCGAGGGAAGTCGAAACCCTTTGGCAGCACATTAATATTGCTTGCGGGAGATTTCAGGCAAACATTACCTATAATACCTAGATCAACTCCTGCAGACGAAATGAATGCTTGCCTGAAAAATTCTAATTTATGGGCACACGTAAAAACATTAAAATTAACTACAAATATGCGTGTCCGATTGCAAAACGATGACTCTGGTCAAACATTTTCAGATCAATTGCTGGAAATTGGAAACGGAAAGCTCCCAGTAGACTCAATTTCAGGACGTATACAACTACCTGCTGATTTCTGTAATTTACTGACGTCCAAAAATGAATTGATTGAAAAAGTATTTCCGAATATTCTAAACAATTATAAAAATAATAAATGGCTAAGTGAAAGAGCGATTCTTGCACCCAAAAATATAGACGTCCACAAAATCAACAATATTGTTTTGACCAAGATTCAAGACCAGGCAGTCCTTTACAAGTCAGTCGACACAGTTTTGGAATCAAATGAGGCGGTTAATTATCCATCTGAATTTTTAAATTCTGTGGATCTTTCAGGGTTTCCACCACACGTGCTACAACTAAAAATAGGCGTACCAATAATACTTTTAAGAAATATCAACCCACCAAAGCTTTGCAATGGCACGCGACTTGCCGTAAAAAAACAATGGAAAACCTAATAGAGGCCACAATCCTGACAGGGCCTTTTGAGGGTGAGGCTGTTCTAATTCCTCGCATTCCCATGATTCCAACGGATCTGCCTTTTCAATTTAAAAGATTGCAATTCCAAATTCGATTAGCATTTGCAATCACCATTAACAAAGCTCAAGGTCAATCATTAGAAAAATGTGGTATAGATCTTAATACTGATTGTTTTTCCCATGGACAATTGTACGTTGCATGTTCGAGGGTCGGTAAACCTGACAATCTATTTATATGCAGCGAGAATTGGACAGCGAAGAATGTTGTATATTCGCAAGTTTTACGCAGTTAATTTGTATTGTATCTATCTATCTATCTATCTATATAAAAACGAGTCGTGTGTATGCATGTTTGTTTGTTTGTAAAAAGAGCGTTTGCATATGACGTCATTATTAGTACATAAGGCTTTGTATATGCACAGACGTTGGGAAAGCCAAGAATGTTGTATATTCGCAAGTTTTACGTAGTTTGAAACACATATATAAATCTATATGGTTGATTAGCAATCACCATCAACAAAGCTCAAGGGCAATCATTAGAATCATGAGGTATAGATCTGAATACGGATTGTTCTCCCATGGACCATTATATGTTGCATGTTCAAGAGTCGGTAAACCTGACAATCTATTTATACGCACAGACAATGGGACAGCAAAGAGTGTTGTATATTCGCAAGTTTTACGTAGTTATATATATATATATCTATATTCACAGGTGGGACATAGGGACACAACTACAATGGCGCGTAACTAATATGGCACGTAACGACTTACGCGCGGGGGGGGGGGGGGGGGCTTGGGGGGCCAAACAATACCGACTGTATTGATTTAAAGCTTGTATCTACAAAATATTGGAATTTTTTTTGCCAGAAGAAAGATCACGGATATGTGTTAATTTGTTTGTTTTTTCCCCAGGGGTGCTCGTATTGACCCAGTGGTTCTAGAATATCAGGGAAGGGCTTATTCAAGCCGAAATTAAAAGTTTTAGTGCCCTTTTGAAGTGACCAAAAAATGGAGGGCAGTTGAGCCCCCTCCCATGTCTCCTTTTCCCCAAAATTGCCCGGTCAAAATTTTGAGGTAGCCATTTTGTTCCTTATAGTTGAAAGGCCCAATAACTATGCCTTTGGGTATAAAATGACCTCCTCCCTAACAATCCCAGCGAAAAGTTCTTTAAGTTATAAGATTTGCCCATAGTTTACGCATAGTATTTACTATTGGTATATATGCATACATGGTCGGGGGGGGGACACATTTTTTTTATGGGGGTTTTTCCAAAGGGGAATTTTCCATGGTGACGGAAGTTTTCAGGGAGTGAACTTGTCAGAGGAAATTATACACTGGGGAAAATTCTTGTACAAATTTTTTTTTATAAGTCTTGCTTTCTTTTTTCGTCTCATTTTTATGCACGGAGTTATTAACAGTAAATGTACGGTGTATATTTTAACCGGAATTGAATTGTCTAAAGGATATTCCCGTGGGAGGGGATTCCTTCGTGGAGGTGGGGTCAAATTCCGTGGATTTATTTAAAAACGATTAGAAATTAAATAAAAGAACACGTTCTTGTCAACTGAGAGTAAAGAGCAACTTTAAAATTCAAAACGAACAGAGATTATTACGTATATGAAGGGGGTTTTCCCTGCTCAACACTTTTCTCTTTACCCTAAAGTTTAAATTTTTTCCTAATTCCTTAAGGATGACTCCTGAAACACAGGGGCCCTTTAATTAGAAATGTAAGATGTTTTTTTTTGAAAGATTAAAAAAAAATTAGCGTAAAAAGTGAGGTGTTGAGGATGGGGCAACCCCCTTCACGTACTTAATGATTTTTGTTCCTTTTAAGTTTTAATTTTGCTTCTTACTTTCATTTAAAAAAAAACTTATTTTTTTAAAAATTTAATTACATTAAAAACCACCCCAAAGGCCACTTCATGCATCGCAACCCATGTCGCTGAAAACACATGGCACAAAATAGAACACGCATCTGATAGAATTGGATCCATATCGCAAAAATATTTCTTAAGAGCTACTGATGAAGCATCTTGGTTGCTTAATTAGAAGCCAGTTCCTTTTATCAGCTCTTTATAAGTAACAGAGGAAACGACCAACACCATTATTCTTTATTAAGTCTGATTTAACCTACATCAAATTTATGGTGGTAGTTTTGACCATAAAAAATTTGCCTTAATAGACAGCCTTAACCATTAGTACATTTGGCAAGTTTTGGTTCACAGCCATGGCATAATCTGCGGTAGCCAAAATGCCTGAGGTTACGCATAGCTGTTAAAGCAGACAGTTGCCAAAAATCATTACCTCTTAGTTGCACGACAGCCGAGTCAAAATAATTTTATGAAGGCAGTAAAAACCAATTTTTGTGACTTGGATTGCTTTATTTATTTGAGATCTTTATGAACGAATTTAGAATATTTGATGACAACATTAAATGTTTAACATTATCAAGGCTCTGAAAAATAAATAAAATGAAAAAAAATCGCTTTGTGTTTTGGCTATAAATTTTTTTTTTTAAGATATTACTGGCAAAAACACATTTCGAAGGAATGATTAAAATTTAAAGTGTACAATTTATATGTTCAGAGTTTGAAAACAAAAGAAAAAAGAGGCTAATGATGCTTCGTATGTCCTATAGTGACAGAATTTCCTTTTTTGGGGGGAGGGGGAGTGGTAGGTAAATACGAGGGAGGGGGCTTCTAATCAGGTTAAACCTAGGAGCTTAGTTCTAATACGTCATATTTTTCCTATAATATGATTATTCATATTTTCATATATTATGCAAATTTGGCTCAGCATAGTTGAAATATCCTACAGTTACGGCTTTAGAAATGGCATGATCCCACGAGAAAGAGGGAAAAGGCTTCTGGAGAAAGGCCTGTTAGTTATGAATTTTGCCTATTGTTTACAATAGTAGCCTGTTACTATTGGATCATATATAGAAAATTGTCGAGAGGAGTTTTTGGCACCAGGAGGAATTTTCCATGAGGGTAATAATCCTTGAGGGAGAAAATTTCCAAGAGGAATTTTCTCAAGGAGGAGGAAGGGGATTTTTTCTAGATTATTTCAAAAACAAATTTAAAATTAAATATAAAAAAGTTTTCAATTGAAAATAAGGAAAAACAATAAAACTTAAAACGAAGATAAATTTAAGGGAGGGGCTACCCTTTCCTCATCCCTCACTTTTTACGGTAAAGTCTGACTTTTTGTCTAAATTCTCAAAAAAAGGACTCTTAAATTTGAATAAGAAATATTTTTAAAGAACTTGGACTTTAGCATAAAGAGCGAGGGATGGGAAACGGCAGCCATCTCTTCTTCTTATACGGAGTAATTTCTACTCCGTTTAAGTTTTGATAACATGTCTTACTTTCAGTTTAAAATACTTGTTTTATTTAATTTCTGGCCGTTTTTTAAATCACGCCTGGAAATCCACCACCCGCGTGAGAATTTCCATTTGGAAATTTCCCCCGGAAACTTTTTTCCCCACGGGAAATTCTCCCTGCAGGAAATTCTTCTCCGAAAAATTTCAATATGTTTCCCATTTACAAATACTATATGCAAACAATCGGAAAATTGCATAACTTACGACTCTTTTTCCAGGGGCTATGGGGGCTTACTCATTCCTAGAGGCATAGCTATTGATCTTTTCAACTATATTGTACCAAATAATCTCGAAATTTTTACTGGATGTCTTTGGGGGGAAAAGGGTAAGGAAGGGAGTTAGTTGCCCTAAATATGTTTTGTCATTCAAAAGTGCACTATAGCTTTTAATTTTCGGTCAAGTGAGCCCTCTTTCGATCTTCTAGGATCATTGGCTCAAGACGATAACCCCTGAGGAAAAAAAACAAACAAAGAAATAGATAAAAAGACAAAACACATACACGTTCGTGATCGTTCTTCTGAAAAAAAAAATACAACATTCCCCATTGTTGTAGATAAGAGCTTGAAGCCACTACAATGGGGTTTTCTGATATACTGAATCTTATGGTATGATTTTCATTAAGATTATAATACTTTTAGAGCGTTATTCCCCCTTTTTTTGAAAATCAGGCAAATTTTCTCAGGCTCGTAACCTTAATTAGTAAGACTAAACTTAATAAAGCTTATATATTTAAAATCAGCATATTAAGCTAATTCTTTTGGTATATCTATTGGTATCAAAACTCTATTTTTAGAATTTTGGTTATTATTGAGCCGGGTCGCTCCTTACTTACATTTTGTTACCACGAGCTGTTTGATTATAGAGTGAATTTGTCTTTTGAGACCGGTTTCAAAATTCTTAAATATATAGCTGTGTGTAACAAACGCCGCTGGTAATAGCGTTTGAATCTTAATACCAGTTCATGAAAATGAAGCTTGCTAATTATGGCATAACATCCAAGGTAAGAAAGAAAACATAGGTGTTTTCTTAGCTAAGTCTCTTGTTGGTTGTCAGTGAATAAAACCACGGGCAATATGAAAACAGCATGCTAAGAACAAAATCGATTTTCTACGCTGTATTCTAAGCCATAGTATGAGTAATGAACGCAATCACACCTAGCGCTTCTTCAAATGCACTGCATTCAAATTTAATTGGTTGCCAACCGCAAAAGTTGTTCACGGAAACGGGTGTTTATGTTTAGACATTTGAAAATAGACAACCAAATGCTGGGTTTTTGGTCACGGGCAATTTAATGTAGAAAATAAAAGAGTAGCGGTGTCTGCGTATACACCCCATTTTGGAAGAACTTGAACTTTTCAGAAGAAGCGAAGAAACTTATTTTGATCATTCTTTTATTTTTTACGAATGTGAAGGAACAAATTATTCTTAAGATTTTTGTGATTCTTAAACCAGCAACACAAAGAATCTCTGGGCCCAGGTCCCTTTGAAATTAATTGGAATATTTATAGTTTTCCAAGCTTACCTATATTTTTTTTTAATATTTTCCTTGCTTATTTTTTCAAAGCATTGAAAATTTCACCCCTCGCTATCAAAATGTATGTCCCCCCCCAAAAAAAAATACAGGGACAATTACACAAGAAGAATCGTTCAACATATGTCTGGTTGTCCCAAATGAAAAGCGCACTCGATGGTGACACAAGTATAAGATATTTCTTGCGTAATAATTGCACAATAGTGGAATCTGTTAAATGTATGATTACACCGGCTGATTCGGCACATTTCCAATTTAACTAAATTTTACTTGTCATCATATTGTCAATGGGCCAAAATAAAAATTACTTCTGCACGACTGACTTACAGTAGTTCCACATTAGCTACGCAGGCCTAATTCACTGGTTTCCTTAAGGTCCATCAAAATATAAATCTGTTTCGGATTGGTAGGTTATTTTTAGCTAACTGGTCATGGGCTATTATCAAATAGTTCGGGGTAACGAACTGTAGTAAGGAGCGACCCGGCTCAATAGCAAACGAAACTGATGCTAAAAGATAGTTTTGATGCTAAAAGATACATCAAAAGATCGGATTTTTATGCTGATTTTAAATATATAAGTTTCATCAACTTTATTCTTTGTCATCAAAAGTTACGAGCCTGAGAAAATTTACTTTATTTTGGGAAATAGAGGGAAACACCCCCTAAAAGTCATAGAATATTAACGAAAATCACACCATCGCATTCAGCGCATCAGAGAACCCCATAGTATAAATTACATAGCATAAATAAAGCTCCTATCCACAAAAATGTTTATTTGTTTTTTTTTGTTTTTTTTTCTTTTCCCCAGGGGTCATCGTATCGACCAAGTGGCCTTAGAATGTCGCAAGAGAGCTCATTCTAACGGAAATGAAAAGCTCTAGTTCTCCCACGCTCATTTTTTTCCCAAAGTCAACAGATCAAAATTTTGAGATAGCCATTTTGTTCCGCATAGTCGAAAACCATAATAACTATGTCTTTGGGGATGACTTACTCCCCCAGAGTCCCTGGGGAGGGGCTGCAAGTTACAAACTTTGACCAGTGTTTACATACAGAAATGGTTATTGGGAAGTGTACAGACGTTTTCAGGGGGATTTTTTTTTGGTTTAGGGGTTTGGGTTGAGGGGATGGATCTATGTGGGATGAGCTTTCCTTGGAGGAATATGTCAAGGGGGAAGAGAAATTCAATGAAAAGGGCGCAGGATTTTCTAGCATTACTATAAAAAAACAATGAAAAAATAAACATGAAAAAGTTTTTTTGATTGAAAGTAAGGAGTAGCATTAAAACTTAAAACGAACAGAGTTTATTAAGCATATGAGGGGTTCTAAAAATACTTTAGCATAAAGAGCGAGGTATTTAGGAGGAGATAAATACCTCGCTCTTTATGCTAAAGCATTTTTAGTAATTTCAACTATTTATTCTGATTCAGGGGTCATTCTTAAAGAACTGGGACAAAATTTAAGATTTAGATTAAAGAGCGAGGTATTAATGGGGGGAACACCCCCTTATATACATAATAAAAATTAAAGAATATAAAAGTTTGTTACGTAAGTTAATTCTTAAGTTACGTAAATTTTTTACTATTAAAAACGTTCGTTAAAAATTAAAAGTTCTAGTTGCCTTTTTAAGTAGCCGAAAAATTGGAGGGCAAATACGCCTCCTTCCCCACCCCTTATTTCTCAAAATCGTCTGACTAAAACTAAGAGAAGGCCATTTAGCAGAAAAAAAGAATTGATATGCAAATTTTATTTTAATAATTTATGTGCGGAGAGCCAAAGTCAAACATGCATTAATTCAAAAACGTTCAGAAATTAAATAGAAAAAAACTAGTTTTTTTTAAACTGATAGTAAGGAATGACATTAAAACTTAAAACGAACAGAAATTACCCCGTATATGAAATGGATTGTCCCCTCCACAATCCTTCGCTCTTTACGCTAAAGTTTGACTCTTTGCCACAATTCTACTTTTTAAAACAATTAAAAACTTTAGCGTAACGAGAAGGGCGTTGAGGAGGGGACAACCCGTTTCATATACGGGGTAATTTCTGTTCGTTTTAAGTTTTAATGTCGCTCCTTACTTTCAGTTAAAAAACTAGTTTTTTTTTTTTATTCAATCAACACTTTAGTGCGTTAACGTAACTTCTGACTTAGCAATATGAGAGGCTTCAAAGGAATGGAAATCATCAAAATTTTAATTTATATCAGAAAAAATTGTTATGCGGGTACTTATGTATTATACCTAACAAACTCAAGAAGTGAAGTTAGGTTAGTCATAATGAATATACCAAAGCATGATGATATTATAATACTTTAGTTTATATAATAACATAATATGGGCAATATAGTTGCAAATTAGGAGGTGGTAAAGAAACCTAACTTAACCCCCCCCCCTCCTAATGTCAAATATCTAGCCAAAATCACAAATACCCGATGCATTCCGTCACCCGCTATATGTCTTAGTAGCTATGAAACATGTTTTCAGAGATCGTACATTCAGAAAATTTCTTGACTTGTTTGGCATAATATATAAGTACCGTTATGTTTTAGGATGAGTAGGTTCTAGAGAAAAACTAAAGGTATTTTCACCAGGGAATGTGCATGAATATGTGTGAAATTTGTAGTTTGGCCATCCCGTCGTCTTAGGTTATTTTTCTAGTCTTGCCAACACCTTATCATGGGGTAAGCAGCTATGGGATTATCTCGTAGCAGTTAGTTATATTGGATAAACGACCTATAATGACTATTCAATTTTTAAGGATTGCATGCATGTTTAGGAACAAAACATGCCGATCCCCAGAATGGCCTCTGTGACTAGAAGTCTATAAAAATACCCTTGTAATCTGGCACGTACGCAGGGGGAGCCTCCGGGCCCGAACCCTTCCAAAATCCCATGATTTTCTATTTTCATCATATTCTGTTTTTTTTTTTTTTTTATAAGCATTAACCAAACTTCACTTCTCGATTGTATTTTATATAATAGACAAGTACAATTTTTTATTTTCTCATAATTTCCTAATACTTCCCACGAAATAAGAGATTGAAGGATTCGGTCCCCCTGGCCCCGAAAAAAAATTCCTGCTTACCTACGGTCCTGCTTGCAATGGTTCTCAGAATTTATCCTCAATAGCATTCTGGGCCTGATCGGGGCAAAATAGCTTTTTGTTGAGGAAAAATGCTAGAATGTGTGACTAATGTGATAAGACTTCCTTTGCAGCTTAAAAATTTCACTAGTTCTTTAAATGTTCAATTGAATGAACCCTCCATTAATATAATTTCTGATTTATAGTTCGATGCGATAATCACTTGGGAAACAAAATGATCCGCATGTGTAACAATTCTTCTGTGAAGAACAAGGAATTCTATTTTTTGCTGCGTAGCTATAAGGTTCTAATACTTTGGGTTCTATAGCTATAGGGTTCTAATACTTGGGTTAATACTTTTGGGTTCTAATACTTGTAGAATGCTATTGCATACTTTCATCATGATCGCAACTTTTTTTGGTTGAGTTGAATCTTTTTTTTTCTTTTTTTATTATCCATACTTTCATTGGCTACTATTTTTTTTATGAGTAGCTTTAAAATAAAATTTGTGTATGCATAATCAAGATGATAAATCTTGTTGCTATATCAAATCTTCGCTTTTAGATTATCAGTTTCTATTTACAAGGGCCGCTTTTTAGTTACAGTCTGTTTCTACGGACCATTTGATCTGAAGCTTTCTTAAATTTAACAAATGGCTACCAGTAGGCCTACGTCCTTCAACCCTTGTTTTATAATAATCTTCAACATTCGTATAAAAATGCTTCAAGAACGATAATCACGCCTAGAAAGTGCACCGCTTCAACATTTTCTCAGGATGGGGGAGCAGCTGAAACATAATAAATTACGTCTTAGTAAAACAAAGATCATTATCACACCCCCACCCCCGCCCTTGGAAATTTCCTGGCAACGCTCTTGATGACCCCTCACTTTTCCCTATTTTTTACCCGAAATCATATTGATGTAATGTTTTATGTTACCCACAAGAAATTATATCTACACTAAGAGGGGAGCTCTCACCCTGCACCACTCATATTACAAGCTTAGTCCAACAATATTCCTGGGAATAAAAAGAGATTAGATATTAAATTTTCCACGCTTGATCTTTCTTCTATGATTACCTGAAGGGTTACTGAAGGTTACAAAATTCAGACTTAGAAGCTCACTTTTTGAGACTCCAGGCAAATCCCCCACCGCTGCAATAATAATGACCGACTCTCTTCCATAATAGCTGATGAATGATTACCCACCGTTGTGTGTGTAGTCTTATCAAGTCTCAAATGAATTAACTCTGTTTTATAAAGCTTTAACTAATTGTGCACTAGAACATTTCATTTCCGTTAGAATGAGCCCCCTTGCAACACTCTAGGACCACTTGGTCGATACGATGACCCCTGGGAAAAAAAACACAAATAAACACACACCCGTGATCTGTCTTCTGGCAAAAAATACGAAATTCCATATTTTTGTAGATTGGACCTTGAAACTTTTAGGGGGTGTTTCCCCCTATTTTCCAAAATAATGAAAATTTTCTCAGGCTCATAACTTTTGATGACAAAGACTAAATATAATGAAACTTATATATTTAAAATCAGCATAAAAATCCGATTCTTTTGATATATCTCTTAGCATCGAAGTTCCCTTTTTAGAGTTTCGTTTACTATTGAGCCAGGTCGCTCCTTACTACAGTTCGTTACCACGATCTGTTTGATAATTTTAGTAATACTCTGCAACCGCTATGAACCCGGACCCGTAATAAAAATGTCTTTCCACAGAATCATTAAAAGGAATTAGAAGACGATATTAGAATACTTACGAAACAAATTAGGGATAGTGTCTTCTGGTACTGTGAAGCATAAGCAAGTGGAAAAAAATATCTAGAAAAGTGTAATGAGTCTAAGCCTCTCTCCTTTCCCATGAAAACCTAGATTTTTTATGATTTTCTACAATAGTTATATTTCCATTTTGGCATTTTTTTTCTTAAATATACTGCAGCCCAACAAAATAATACTTTGTCTGTGTTTGTATGTGGCTTGTACTCTGGAATCGAAAGGGCAATCAAGACAAGCCCTTTACTCTGGAACCCATTGTAGGGCCTAAACTACACAATGAACACAATATTTCGGAACACTTAGAAGAATGATATTCTCTGGAAAAAACAACTTTCGTCGAACTTATTGGGGGTTCTGGCTTATCTTGCACCCGGGGCAAAATCTTGATTTAAATAATTTTCAGGTCAAATTTAAAATACAACGTTCATTTAATGAAATATTTCCATTTATTAACGAAATTTGAACACAAAATATCCCAAAAAAACATTAAAATTTAGAATCGATCTGTTTACTTTTACTTTCAAGGATTAGTGATAAAGATATGGGGAAAATAAGATTTTCAGATTCAATTTGCTTATGCTTACTGCCAACTGCAACCTCTACTTTATATCAATAAAAATAAATTTCAAAAATTAAAAAATGACTATAACCATTATATTATTTTTTTGAAATTTTGCACTCCTAAAATTTCTGCAACAAGGGCAATTACCCCCTCTGTCCCCCTAAAACCGCCTCTGGTCAAATCGCTACTCTCCTAGGCAATAGCTTAAGAGGCTTGAAACCCTACCCTAAGAGAATTAAAGGAGCCGTAATGAGCAGGGTAAAAACTTAATCTATTTTACTGAACAGTTTGGCTAGATTATTTTTTGAACAAAAACACAAAGTACCATGTTTGGAAATGAAATTTTCGATTTTGAAAGGCTATAAGATTTCTTGACTATGAGCTAATTTCCTTTAGAAACTAATATCCTATCTTGTTGGCATTTTGTCACTTTTCATAGCCTAACATGGAATAAATCCTTCAGAAATTTTCCAATAAAAGTTTCATTTGCTTCGTCTCTAGAAAATGGATCGAAGAGAGCCGTTGGTTGCGCCATACAGAGTCACTTCCTATTGGTTGATTTTCTCATTATGTTCAGGGAATGTCAGTAATTAATCTTTGCCATGAAAACTTACTTGCATGCTACAACAGATGAGGTAAAAAAATTGTGGAATAAAGTAGAATCTTACTTGAAATGTTGGCAATTATAGGCAATGTTTCGTGCACTTCAGTGGTGGTATCATGAACATCATCAGTTGACAAGCAATATTGTAAAGGGGTAGAATACAGTGTGGATTTCAGACTAAAAGAAAAGGCACAAACGCCTTATAAAGAAAATATTAATATTTTTTTATTTACCCAGCATCGCCTTTTAAGCCAACTCAAAATCGTCTCAAACACGAATTTTAAAACACAGTTGCAGCTTCGTATCCTAAAATATTGCTATGCTGATAGAGTAGTTTAGCAAGGTATTAATTCTCAAACTTCAAATTTCTGAAGACAAGGGGTCTGAAAACGCTAGAATTTTTTGTATTATTAAAATAACCCACATGCAAATAATATATATATATATATATATATATATATATATATATATATATATATATATATATATATATATATATATATATATATATATATATATATATATATATATATATATATATATATATATATGTATGAAAAAGACACACAAAATAAAATAACTCGTCTGAAATGTTTGAACATAGGACAGAGACGTAAAATACATAGGTCTTTATAGACTGTATGTTGTCTAGAGCCAAATTGACTTCATCCTTGTTCTGGATTGCTTCATTTTATTGACAGATTTTTTACACTGTGTTGGTCATATAATGAAGCTTATCCGTGCATAATTAAAATTTTGATTCATAGAGACAGCGGTCATTCCATAAGTGACGACACTTTGTACAATGGCATAGCCTCAAATTAATGTTGTAAAAGAAAAAAGAAAAAAACCTGGGAATTAGAAAAATAAAAGCTTATGAATTTGTACAATAAGAGATGGGGATCAACGAGGATCAACGAGATCAACGAATTAGTCCCTCTTGAAAGGGCTGAAATATAAGATCCGTGTATAGTTTTGAAAGATCTTGAAAATTTTTGTCTAGGTTTCCTCAGTTACAATCAAACACTTCACAAGTCATTTGCACTACTATTATTTTATGTACATTTTGTGAATTTGATGCATTTGATTTTTTTTTTCAAAAATACCCTTCCCCCTGAGCCGAAGTATTGACAAGGAAGATTTATATGCTAATTGTTTGGATCATTCGTATCAGTTGTCTGATTTTTCAAAAAAGATAAATGTTTTTGGATGAGATTTGAATGCGTTATGTGTCTAAGTATACTTGGTATAGAGTTGATCTAGTAGGCATGTACTTTTTTTCGGTTTTTAACTGCCGAGTATTTCTGGTCAATTTTGTGAACCAGTTCTGAATTTTTGGGAATTTCTTTTGATTTTACAAAGCTTTATGTCAATCAAATGGTTTGACCCTAAGATATTTTGGATTTTAGAAAGTGGAGCTCTGAATGCACCTACGGCTCAAACTACACCTTTTGGTTATTTTAGATGGCCTTATGAAAGACAATTGACTTATTTCTCCCACCTTCTTATGGGCTTGTGTCTCTGTACTTTTCAGCAACTAGTACTATTGACAGCCTTAATGCTTATTTTCGTTCAAACTATCAGTCAAAGAAAGTTTTGCCGCCAGGCATTACCCTTAGTTTCTAAATTCTGCCCATTTTTGTTGAATAGAGTACCCAAAATAGGATCAAGTCAAGGGATTTCTGCCACTTTTTATATCTTCTGATTTTAATAGCATTTTATCCATTCCTATGCTCTAATTAAATTTGGACGTATATTTATATCTACCTCAGTTTTCCCGTTTTTAAATGTTTGAAGATCTATTCAGTAGTTTTACATTTTCATTTTTTTTTTTTGAAATTACTTTTTCGACAGGTAGGCTCTGTGTACATTAATTTCTAGCTTTAAACAAAAACAAAATCTTGTGACAGTTGCCATTTTTCTTAACAAGTATTGTCGGGCATTAACACAAGAATTTATTAAAAAGGGTTTGAAAAATCCATAAGAACAGAAAAACAAATCATACAAAAAAAGAAACTTCATGTAAAAGTAGTAAAGTTCTCAAATGTTGAGAGGATACGACACAAAGGCTTCTGTCCTGTGTAATCGTTAGATTTTCTTATGAACAATCTAGTTTTCTTGAAAAAGTCGACCAACTTAAAATTTCCCCCTCAAATTTTTTGCTACGCACATATGTGCTTTTCAGGCAAGTTCAAAAGAAAGAAGGAAAAACGAAGCCTTGTCCCTAAGGGATTAGTTCTAATTTTTTATTTTATTTAAAATAAACCTTAGTTTTTGTTCAATACAAATCTAAATTATAGTTTCCATTCGTTATTTATCTACCAAACATAAATTATGTCCTTTATTACAATAATTATTTTTTCTTAGAAATGACCACAGAAAAAAAGAGGATTTACTTGAAAAAAAAATATTGTAAGTAAAAAATTGTCTTCACTGCTGCAAAATTTATTTCGAGTCAATGTATCAATATACTGTGTATCAAATAATGCTAAGATAACTACTATTACTATTAATGAAACACAAGACCGCCTAAGGTGAACTCAGCTACGCACACTCTTTCTCCATTACAATCTATTCAAAGTGTTCCTATTTACACCCTCTCAAAAAAGTTCCAATTTCCCTTAAATATTTCTTTACAACCTCCTCCCAATTAATTAGGGGATGACCTGGATTGTACTAACCATCTCAACTTTTTACTTATCTAGCCCTAGAAAGCTGGATAAAACCATTGTATCATATACTAGGCTATAATTTCTCGAAGAGTACCACACCTCAGCGTCTAATAACAAAATAATGCACATAAAGAAATGTGATTGGTTTACGAAAATACGTCACAAAAATATACCAATGAATTTAAGTCATGTTTTTTAAGATAGAACCATAAGACAGCAATCTCTTTTTCTCTTAAATGGGAACATATCATACGTAATCATTCTTAATAATGCGACAGGTACGTATGTAGAACTGGTACAAACACTATAAACTAGAGAGTAGAATTCCTAACATGCTGTTATTAAATACCATCATAGGTCAGGGAAAATTTCTTAACCTGGGAAAAGGAGCATTATAAAAGTGATAGACGTATTTACATCCTTGTCTTTACAGCCAATAACTGAGGCAATACAACATGTACTTGTTTCCAAAAAGACTTTAACAAATTAAATTGTACTTGAATAACCCTACAATAAAATTCAAGGGGTACCACAACCCACTAAATCCTTTCTTGGTTAGATTTGATAGCAGCAATTGAATAGTCTTTGAGATTAACCCGTTTAAATTTCATTTGGTAGGAAAACCGAGAAAATGCCGAATTATGTTAAGACCTAATTTTCCATTGGCTGATGTGTCTCCTAACCCGAAAACGGCCATAAGATTACCGTACGGCTGCATCATGGGTAGTGTATATTTTCTGTTTTTGTAATGATGATTTAAAGATAGATTGTGTCATTGTGATTTATGTTTTAAAAGATGAACAGGAAATAGTGATCTATTATATAAAACAAAATTATGTCAAAAAAGCATAAATTATTACATTACGAGTATAATCATAACTTTTTTCCTTCATTACTTACCCACCATCATTTTTACCCCCAGCTATAGTACATATAAAATATTATAAAAGAGGCAGTAATGATAATTATAACAGTTATAATAACACAAATCTGAAACACACACAGAACCTGGTATGCTAATAATCCTAAATTATGGTCGGTTTCCAAAGGGAAACGCATTAGCAGAAACAAATTCTTTAATACAAGATACAAAGTTCAAATATAATAAATGAAAACAGTAATAAAGTGCTTATAAATTAATAATTTACTTTCCAAGGCATCACCAGGACTGACAGAGGGCGCTTTTGACAATGGTACTCTGTTTAAAATGTATCGAGTTTCACCAACTAAAACAAAATATTAATTCATATAATGGCAAGCAAGATAAAATTATTCCATGAAAATGGAATATATTGATTATAATATAAATTATTTGGGCCAATCGTGAGAGGATCCGTAAGCCCCAAATCTTGCTTGGTTAGGCTAATGAGCATAATGATTGAACTAATCAGTGCCTACTCCCTTAGACCCGGAACCATAGGTAGATTTTTTTCTGTTTTTACTGTATCTCTTTCATCGTTCACTAAATAACTTCGCTTTAATCTTTCCTTACGGGTATTTATCAAGTATTATTTGTAGCTTAATTTAAACTATAATTCTAAACACAGCTATTTTTAAAAAGCTAGCAGAACATTATCAACAGAAAACAATGTAAATTATCAGATCTTGCTGACATTTTATATAATATTTGACAATAAAAGCCAGAGAATTATTAGTACATCGCATAATTGTTTAAAATACAATTCACCTACTTTTGCAGCCTGCATACTTTTGCAGCCTGCAGCCTGCAAGCCAAACTTTTGCAGCCTTTTTGCAGCCTGCATACTTTTGCAGCCTGCAATATAAATCTTGCTTGGTAAACCTTATGAACATCATGATTGAACTAATCAGTTCTTTACTCCCTTACACCCAGAGTCATAGGTGAATTATTTTTTTTTTACTGTATCTCTTTCTTCATGCACTAAATCCTCGCATTTGCTTTAATCTTTCCTTAAGGGTGTTTATCAAGAATTATTTGTAGCTTAATTTAAATATAATTCTAAACAAAGCTATTTTAAAAAACTAACTGAACACTATCGACAGAAAATAATGTAAATTATCAGTTCTTCTGATATTTAATATAATATTTGACAACAAAGGCAGAGAATTTTAGTATCTATATATATAAAATATCATATAATTGTTCAAAATACAATTCACCTAATACTTTTGCAACCTGCAATGTAAGTTCTATTCAAGATAAATACAGTACTTGACAATGCTCCTACAACGATTTTAAAAATTATTGTGTTTACGAATAGATTTATAGCAAGTACAACATTTGATATTTTGCCTCCTTTAGTTTTATATGGCTGTTCTATTTCATTTATGTCGGGGGTTCTTTTGCCCTTTGAGCCCTCACAAAGTTTTGAGTTTCCAGCTGTTTTGTTCAATTTATGAACTTGCACATCTTATTTAGTGCCGACAAGTTTTTTTTTAACTTAATAACTTTAATTCAACTAATAAGTCTTAGTTCATTTTATGAGGAAAATTACTTCATTTTAAGAGTAAAATAATTAGTATTTGTTAAGAAACAAATACTTTTTCCCTTTTTGTATATCAACTTTCAAAATTTTAGTTATTTTCTCTTTATTTTCAATTATTTTGTCAGAACGTCTTGCCGTAAAACCTAGTTCTTGATTGTGTTTGTGCAATTCCAAGTTCTGTTAGTCAAGATACAGGATTTCTATGAAGCTTTACGGAACGTAAATTTCTGATTTTCCACCTTCAGTTTTCGAGTCTTTCGAAGGCATTTTCCAATTTATTAGGACATTTTGTTCCCTCTCAATTTCCCCCGTTAGAAAGCAGAAATTCAGACCAAGAGCAAAACACGGTCATCTTTAATCTAATGCTAGAAAATGGTTCTTGTACATCAATAAAATAAGAGTATAAAGAAATGAAATCGACCTGTAATGGAACCTTCCAAACTTGATGAGAATAAAATGAACCTAAAAGGAAGTTCGAAATAGAATTGAAATTTGTGGTCTATCTAGCGAGCAGGTTCCGTTTGTCGTTTAGCGAAAATTACTACCAGATTTAAGCTTACAATTCCATTCGCCTTTCTTTGGTTGAGTTACTTTTTTAAGCTACATTGTAAACTTTTCTAATGCAATTTACTTTATAATATATTATTTTCTACTATAATATAATAATAACTATATAATGCTATTATTAAAAAAAATCACAAAAGCACAACTATTTACCCTAAACAAGAAATTAAAGCACGTGTAGAAATAAGATAAAGCAAGAGAAAGAACAACAAATAAGGAAAAATGAAACAAAAAAAACAAAAAAACTTGAGCACGAACTAAACCTTTCCCAAGTAAAACATAAATAAGATTGCTACTTACTGCTATTAAGAGTAAACTAACTTAAAACATTCGTTACTGTGAATCGAAAGTATTTTTTAGAAGGCAAATAGGTTTCTCTTAATCAATTAAAACAATATAACAAAATCTCTCACTCAATGAAGATGCCAGCAATAAATTTTAAGAGCTAATAATAATAATAAAAAATGTCCAAGTTTCACAAACATTAAGCTTATTGATCTACGTATTTTTTCTTTCTCCATAAAGATATCTCGGAGATAAACTTTGGATGTGGTCCAGATTTTTAATTCGTCTCAACAACTAGGGCCTGGATTCCCACAGTGGCTTTTGTCAAGATTCCAATGTAGCAACATCTTGGATTCTTCGTTAGTCCTATGAAAGAAACGGTAAGCCAAAAATAATACTATCCAAAATCGAATGTTGGCAATTCATTCTAATCTGATTTGTGTTATTTTATACTTGTTCAATGGTTTAGATTTTTTTTTTTTTCAAGAATGGGCGTACAAGTCTTAACAGGCATACTAAAACGCAGTAGCAAATGCTGGAAAATTCACCAGAAAGAAGAAACAGAATTTTTTTTTGCCTTTTAGTTATTAAATGAATTCTGACGTAACTAAAAGAAAATCTTGTATTTATCCCGGGCTTTCTTAGTTGGAGTCTGTTCGCATAATAGTACTCCTCCATAATAGCGTTAGATAAGAATGGGAATAAAAAGATACAAGAAGCAAAAAACTGACAGTGTTGCATGGTCCTAGAATACGTAAGAAAACAAACAATGTTATTTTCTATTAAGATATAGGACTAGTGGTGGAAACTGTTGGCAAGGAATAGTTTTCTAAAACTATTTTAGCTTCTGATTGCCATTAAAAAAACAAGTTTTTTAAATGAAAGTAAGGAACGACATCAAAACTTAAAACGAACAGAAATTACTCCGTATATCAAAGGGGCTTTTTCTTCTCAACGCCCCGCTCTTTACGCTAAAGTTTGGCTCTTTCTCTTAACTCTACATTTTAAAACAGTAAAAAACTTTAGCGTAAAGAGCGGGGCGTTGAGAAGGAAAAGCCCCTTTCATATACGGAGTAATTTCTGTTCGTTTTAAGTTTTAATGTCGCTCCTTACTTTCATTTAAAAAACTTGTTTTTTTTTAATTTCTGAACGTTTTTGAATCAATGCATGTTTTGATTTTGGCTCTCCACAGAGGAATAATTAAAACGAAATTTGTATATTTAATTTTTTTGGCTAAATGACTCTCTCATAATTTTGATCGAATGGTTTTGAGAAGAAAAGAGCGGGGGAGGAAGCCTAGTTGCCCTCCAATTTTCGGTTAATTAAAAAGGCAACTAGAACTTTTAATTTTTTACGAATCTTTTTATAAGTAAAAGATATACGTAACTTATAAATTAGCTTACGTAAAGAACTTTTGTATTCTTATGTTTTTATTACATACTAGCTGTTGGGGTGGCGCTTCGCGCCACCCCAACACCTAGTTGGTGGGGCGCTTCGCGCCCCCCAAGCCCCCCCGCGCGCGTAAGTCGTTACGCGCCATATTAGTTACGCGCCATTGTAGCTGTGTCCCTGTGTCCCACCTGTGAATAGAGATAGATATAAATATATATTTTTAACTACGTATAACATGCGAATATACAACATTCTTCGCTGTCCCATTGTCTGTGCATATAAATAGCATTTATATTCCCTGTGTCCCGGTCGTCATTTGTGTCCTGGTGTCCCAGTTTGTAATTTCTCTTTGAGTGTCCCGGTCGTCATTTATATTCCCTGTGTCCCAGTGTCCCGGTCGTCATTTGTGTCCCGGTGTCCCGGTCTGTAATTTCTATTAAATAAAAAAAACAAGTTTTTTTTACTAAAAGTAAGGAGCGACATTAAAACTTAAAACGACCAGAAATTACTTCGTATATGAAAGAGGCTGCTTCCTAATCAACGCCTCGCTCTTTACGCTAAAGTTTTTTACTGTTTTAAAAAGAAGAATTGAGAGAAAGAGTCAAACTTTAGCGTAAAGACCGAGGCGTTGATGAGGAAGCAGCCTCTTTCATATACGAAGTAATTTCTAGTCGTTTTAAGTTTTAATGTCGCTCCTTACTTTTAGTTAAAAAAAACTTGTTTTTTTATTTAATTTCTGGACGTTTTTGAATCAATGCATGTTTTGATTTTGGCTCTCCGAAGAGGAATAATTAAAACAAAATTTGCATTTTTTTTTTTGGCTAAATGGCTTTCTCATAATTTTGATCGAATGATTTTGAGAAAAAAAGAGCGGGGGAGGAAGCATAGTTGCCCTCCAATTTTTTGGTTAATTAAAAAGACAACTAGAATTTTTAATTTTTTACGAATATTTTTATTAGTAAAAGATCTACGTAACTTATAAATTAGCTTACGTAAAGAACTTTTGTATTCTCATATTTTTATTACATATATGAGGGGGTTCGCCCCCTTGTCAGATCCTCGCTCTTTACACTAAAGCTTAAATTTTGTCCCAATTCATTAAGAATGACCCCAGAATCACAAAAGCCGTAGAATAAATAGTTGAAATTACTAAAAATACTTTAGCGTAAAGAGAGAGGTATTAGGAGGAGGTGAGCCCCTCAAATGGGTAATAATTTCTGTTTGTTTTAAGTTTTAATGCTGCTCCTTACTTCCAGCTGAAAGAACTTTTTCATATTTATTTTTTCATTGTTTTTTTTTAAATAATACTAGTAAATCCTGCGCTCCCTTCATGGAGATTTTCTTCCCCCATGACAAAATATCGATGGGAAGTTCCCCCAGAATATCCCCCTCTTCTCAACCCCTCCCCCAACCAAAAAAAATCCTCCTGAAAACGCCTGTACACTTCCCAATAGCCATTACTATATGTAAGCACTGGTCAAAGTTTGTAACTTGTTGCCCCTCCCACGGGGACTGTGGGGGAGTAAGTCGTCCCCAAAGACATAGTTATAAGGTTTTTCGACTACGTTGAATAAAATGGCTATCTCAGAATTTTGATCCGTTGACTTTGGTAAAATAATTAGCGTGGGAGGGGGCCTAGGTGCCCTCCAATTTTTTTGGTCACTTAAAAAGGGCACTAGAACTTTTCATTTCCGTTAGAATGAGCCCTCTTGCAACATTCTAGGACAACTGGCTCGATACGATCACCCCTGGGAAAAAAAAAAAACAAAAAAATAAAAAAACAAATAAACACGCATCCGTGATCTGCCTTCTGGCAAAAAATACAAAATTCCACATTTTTGTAGATAGGAGCTTGGAACTTGTACAGAAGGGTTCTCTGATACGCTGAATCTGATGGTGTGATTGTCATCAAGATTCTATGACTTCTAGGGGGCGTTTCCCCCTGTTTTCTAAAATAACGCAAATTTTCTCAGGCTCGTAACTTTTGATGGGTAAGACTAAACTTGATGAACTGAAATCAGCTCAACTGAACTGAAAGAATAAACTTGAAATCAGCATTAAAATGCGATTCTTTTGATGTAGGTATTGGTATCAAAATTCCATTTTTTAGAGTTTTGGTTACTATTGAGCCGGGTCGCTCCTTACTACAGTTCGTTACCACGAACTGTTTGATTCAAACAATCCCTGTGTCTTAGTCGTCAATTATATATCCCGCCTGTGCCCCCGGCGTCCCCGTTGTAGTTGTGTCCCTGTGTCCCGGTCGTCATTTATATTCACGGTTATATCCAAGCTTTCTTTTCTTACTTTCTCTATCAGCAGCAAGTTTTTTGGCATAGACTCTTTGAGCAGCTTCCTCGACTGTTGCCATTGTAGGTTCTTCAGTCATTTTACAATTAAACATTTTTCCGTGAACGCATGTCTTAAATACCATTAATGACGTCACCGTTATAACAAAAATGACGACAACTAACTTCATGACGTCAGTCGACACAGAAACATGACGTCACCTGACAGACAGACACACATACAGACAACTTATTTTTATATATATAGATATGAGGGGGTTCGCCCCCTCGTCAGTACCTCGCTCTTTAAACTAAAGCTTAAATTTTGTCCCAATTCATTAAGAATGACCCCTGAATCACAAAAGCCACAGAATAAATAGTTGAAATTACTAAAAATACTTTGGCGTAAAGAGCGAGGTATTAGGAGGAGGTGAGCCCCTCATATGGGTAATTTCTGTTCGTTTTAAGTTTTAATGCTGCTGCTTACTTCCAGCTCAAAAAAAAACTTTTTCATTGTTTTTTTTTTAAGTAATGCTAGTAAATCCTGCGCTCTCTTCATGGAAATTTTCTTCGCCCATGACAAATTCCTCGATGGAAAGTTCCCCCAGCATATTCCCCTCTTCTCAACCCTTGCCTCCAACCAAAAATACTTCCTGAAAACGCCTGTACACTTCCCAATAACCATTACTATATGTAAGCACTGGTCAAAGTTTTGAACTTGTAACCCCTCCCACGGGGACTGTGGGGGAGTAATTCGTCCCGAAAGACAAAGTTATAAGGTTTTTCGACTACGTTGAATAAAATGGCTATCTCAGAATTTTGATCCGTTGCCTTTGGGAAAATAATTAGCGTGGGAGGGGGCCTAGGTGCCCTCCAATTGTTTTGGTCACTTAAAAAGGGCACTAGAACTTTTTCCATTAGAATGAGCCCTCTTGCAACATTCTAGGACAACTGGGTCGATACGATCACCCCTGGGGAAAAAAACAAAAAAACAAATAAACACGCATCCGTGATCTGCCTTCTGGCAAAAAATATAAATTCCACATTTTTGTAGATAGAAGCTTGAAACTTCTACAGTAGGGTTCTCTGATACGCTGAATCTGATGGTGTGATTTAAAATCCGTTAAGATTCTATGCCTTTTAGGGGGTGTTTCCCCCTATTTTCTAAAATAACACAAATTTTCTCAGGCTCGTAACTTTTGATGGGTAAGACTAAACTTGATGAAACTTGTATATTTAAAATCAGCATTAAAATTCGATTCTTTTGATTTAGCTATTGGTACCAAAATTCCATTTTTTAGATATTTGGTTACTATTGAGCCGGGTCGCTCCTTACTACAGTTCGTTACCACGAGCTGTTTGATTACACATAAGCGTATTTATGGCGTTCCTAGTGTTTTGTTAATGCGTACAATTTTTGAGTGCTAATTAAAAGGTGCAGCGATTCTCGAATTTCAAAATCCCCCCCCCCCAAAAAAAGAAAATTCAGGACTATGTATAAGATGTAAGTTTTTTGAAACTCAAATTAAGGGGAAATTCTTTAAAGATATTTTGTGTCATAATGCGTACAAAGATCACTAATTTGCATTTATGTTTTAAATTGGGGGGGGGGGGGGTAATCGTATAAACTTTAAAAATACACTTTAATTAATGAAAGAAAGAAGAAAGAACTCAACTGACCTTATCAGTGGTCCTACACTAGCTGTGGCAGGCTAACTCTCTGAACTCTTTTCGGACAACTCCCATTGACTTACTTGGTTTTTTTGAATTTTAAAGTTTGTCTATTTTGGTAAAAATAAAGCGAAGACGTAGATTCTTTGTAGTCCAGCTAAAAATTTGTCCAAAAATGCACAATAGAATACAAAGGCTGTAAAGAGAATAGACAATTTTGAAGAATATCTTGAAATTTCTTGCCCTTAAATAAGACTTTATTCAGAACCTTAAAACAAATCATGCCACTGTTTAAAAATGTCGTATTTTTGGGAGAAACTCAGCCACTTTCAAGGATATTCAACACTTATTCATATGTTACCCTTCCAACAATGGATGATTCAGTATTAATACTCAGCGAAGTCTTTTTAGTTAAAAAGGAGTCTCTTAGCATGCCTGTTAGCAGAAAAGTGGTGCCTACCTCCCTAAAAAAAAAAAAAAAAAAAAAAAAAAAAAAAAAAAAAAAAAAAAAAAAAAAAAAAAAAAAAAAAAAAAAAAAAACTTTACCGTTCCTCGGTCGTAATAAAAAAAAACAACAGAAAATTACCTCGTTCCTTTCAATTTAGTCTATTATATTTCGTTAAATTATTTCAGTGTCAAGGGAGAATCTGATACTACCCTCACAATCCCCGCTGCACTGCTTAGTTAAATATTATTCAAAATGAAGAGAAGTACAGGAGGGTACCTTTTAAATCTTCCCTCCCCAACATTTATCTGAACAAATTTTCTCAAAAAGACATAAAATTGAGTCTGGTAGCGCACTTTTTCAGGAATCCACCCTCTCCTCCTAATCGAAAAGTCCGCTGTGTCCTCCTTGATATTCAGATTCACAATTATACTTCATTCATAACAAAGTTATTATATTTTAAATTTAACTTGCCTATTTTATTAGTTTTTCCTTTCTGTATTTTTCTCTTCCTCTGAAATAGAAACTTGCGTCCACTTTGGTTGTGCTCCATATTTCAATGGCAAAACGCAGAAATAATCTCTTCAAATTTTTAAAAGAGAAGATAAAATGTCATGATCGTCAGCATAAACAAACAGGTTTCTCCATATTTTACTTTTGTATATGCTGAAATAAATGTTTGAAGTACATTTTTCTTATTAATTTGAATTTCTGAATATTTGAACAATTTACTAGCAACAATTTGTTTATAAAGAGGATGAAAAATTATTTTTTAATTATTTACACATAAAATATTTGTCTTTGATTTGCATGATATATGTTAATAAAAATGAAGGTTTGAGAAGTTGAAGCTCCAAAGGTAGAAAAATGTTCTTGGGATATCTCTTACAGTGGTATCAATTGGGGGAGGGGCAGGTTCCCCTCCCTCTAGATTCCCCCTCCCCTTGATTTTAGAAGACACTCATTTTCGGTATTTTCATTAAAACAAAACGTAAAATTTTCCCGGCCTAGATTTCGAAATTTTTTAATTTGCTCCCCCCTCCCCCCTTGATTTTCGTGATTTGACGCCAATTGTCTCTTATGAACACATCTAGTTAGTCTATCTAAATATAATAATGATGACGACAAAAGGCAATAATGAGCAATCTTGTACCAAAAATATTATGTCACTCTGGAGGTAAGCGTTATTACCTCAGGATGATTGCTTTAAGTAGAATAAATTCTTATTTAGATGAATTTACTTTGTTGTGCAGCTACCTGGGGTATAGGCTATGACGAAACCTCAAACCAACTTTGGCTAATTTTCTTAATATTGGCTATTAGATAAGAAAACTTGATCAATTTAGTCCATAGAACTGTTCACCTGAGCGATTAGAAAGGTTTTGGAAATTGTGTATGCTGTAGGCAAAGTTATAAGCATTGGCCTTAAAATGACGTCAGCAAAATAATTTTCTCAAAGTTGTTTAGAGTCTATCACTGTTTTGGTATTGAATAAATAAAAAAAAAAAAACAAATATAACAAGAATTTTTTCATTGGCAGACAAATAACCTAGTTTTTTTTTTAAACGATTCATGTGCATGTGCATGGAACTCGAACGAACGGATGCACGGCGCCTGAGAATTTCGAAAGGCGTTGGGATAGAAGCTAGACAGCACTTTTTTCAACTTTAGGCTTAGATTTATTATTAAAAGTTATATTTTGGCAGCATGTAAAATTTCTGAGTTTAGGAGACGTCAATACCCCGGAGGCACAAAAGAGGGGAGATTTTAACATTAAAAAATTACTTGTTTTGGAGAGGGTGGCTAATTTCTGTTGTTGATTCTTCCCATAAGTCTTATTCATCTTGATCAGCAGCGTTGGAGTTAGGTGAAAATTACAGTTGATTTATTTAACCACACATTAGATAAATATTTTCTGTCGGTTTTGCAGCCTTAAAATTTTCCTGTTCATGCTCTTTCTCTCAGTAGAAAAGACATCTTTTATAAGATTATGCGTTATGCCAAAGAATAGTTGTCAATAGTGGTTAACAAAGGTCTTTGGCTTTGCTAGATTCACTTCGGAAAAGAATTTCGTGCCAGTAGAAAATCCTATAATGTGTGATATATTTAACCACACATTAGATAAATATTTTCTGTCGGTTTTGCAGCCTTAAAATTTTCCTGTTCATGCTCTTTCTCTCAGTAGAAAAGACATCTTTTATAAGATTATGCGTTATGCCAAAGAATAGTTGTCAATAGTGGTTAACAAAGGTCTTTGGCTTTGCTAGATTCACTTCGGAAAAGAATTTCGTGCCAGTAGAAAATCCTAAAAGATATCTACTTTTTATACTGTATACTATATCTGTACTTCATCTCAGATTTCAGGCGGAGAACCAAAGATTCAATTTCTCACTCTCTGTGTTAGAGCGAAAGGAACCTCTAAAATGAATCTAAAAACTGCAAATTGGAAATAATTTTAGAGGATGCTCTATCAAAAAACAAAATAAATAGAAACGGGTACTTATATGCCATTTTAGTCTTTAAGCTAACAAATTGATTTTATATTCACTGATTTACTTGTTGAGATAGGGAGCCAAACGTTTCTCAGGTGATTTCTCGTCTGAAAATCCCTATCTTTAACTCAATTTATCCAGTTGGTTTGCTCTAACTCAAATTAAAGCCTCCGTTCAGATTCAAATATGGCTCAAATATCAACTGATTTTCCAGTTCGATTAATTGAATCACTATATAGTTCAAATTTTTATCCCCATATTATAATATATTTTTTTTTTTGGGGGGGGGGGAATTTTGGGCTTTTTCTTACAACAACTATCGTTTATATCTGTTTCAAAATTACTTTAAAAATAGTTAAACCCAGTTAATCTTCTTTTACATTGAAGTTTAGCGATAAGTGAGATGTGACATAAAAAGTAATAGTGGAGTAGAATATGGAAATGTTTTCTCCCAATCCTTAAAAGAATCTATTATAAATTGCACATTTAAATTTCTGATGCTGTTTTTATATGCATTGTGTCGTTGTAATTATAGTCAAATAAAACTACGAAAAAAAGGCCAAACCACGAAATTTGAGAAATAGAACTGTTTTTGGCACCAAAAGTGAAGTTAGTTTAATCTTAATGAATTATAACCTTCATATAACCTTAGGTTAATATAATAATATAATTTGTACTATATATTTGCACACTGGGGGGACTGGGTGTGGGTTGGAGTGGCAGTTTTGGTGGTAAATTAATTGGACAGTGCCCCAAACCTACCCCTTCCTAATGTGCAACTATATAGCCCAAATTATACAAGTCCATATCATTCTGTCTAAGGCCAATGCACTGTATCATCTTTCACTTGTCTTTGTGCCTATGAAGCTGGTTTTCTGAGACCTAACCTAAGGATATATCCTTGAGTGTGTTCCGTATAACTACCAAGTACCAAACGTTTTTTTTACTAACCCATTTTTTCTGCAATATTTTTTATTGAAAGGTCGTTTCATATTAATTCAAGTTTGACGAGACCAAAAATGACATAAGAATCAAAAATTACCTTTACTTCGTACCCCGTTTCCTCATTTTTTCAATTATGTTTTAAATTGCAGTAATACCATGAACGGTATTTTTACCCTTTTTGACCTTGCCTAGGGTGTGAATGGGGTACAAAGTGATATAATTTTTCACCTCTGATGTCATTTTCGGTCTCCCAGGATTTGAACTAATAGAATAAGACCCTTCGATCCACCAAATACTGCACAAATCAAGATTCTGTTTTTTTCATCTCCCTCTGACCTTGCTTGGATAGAGAGTACTGAACGATGGAATTATTCCAAATTTTTTGTCATTTCTTGTATCCCAGGACTGGAATTACTAGGAAACGACCTTGTTTTTACTCCTTCTAACCTCGCCTAAGGTGGTAATGGGGTAATAAGAGATGATTTTTTTTATTTTGGTGTCTTTATTTTGGTGGATTATTTTGGTGTCATTTTCGGCCCTTTTCAGATCCGAGTTAATAGGAAACGGACTTTCAATGCATCAAGAACTCCACAAATTAAGATTTTGACTTTTTATCTCTCTCTGACCCTGCTTAGGTGAAAATGGGGTGCTAAGCGATAAAATTTTCCAAGTCTGATGTAATTCTCAGTTCCCAGACTCAAATTTATAGAAAGCATTCCTTCAATCCAGAAAATATTGCTGTGGATCCCCCTTCTCTTTTCCCTGAATAAAGGGATATTTTTACACGGCCGATTTTAGTCAATTTTGGATAGGTCATTAAGGGCAATTTTTCTTAAATTTTGATACTAGAAAAAAATTTATTGCGCAAATGCCGAGTCAAAATCGTACTTATACTAATATTTTGATACTAGAAAATTTTGTATTGCTCAAATGCTGAATCAAAATTGTACTTAAGTTCATTTTACAGCTCAACTCCTTTGCATAGGAAAGTGTATGTAAACAATTGACACCACTCCACAAAAAAAAAAAAACAACCAAAAAACAATAGATTGTGTTGAACTACCATCGGTACTTATCTATTATACGAGAACACACTCGAGAACTTGTATCGCGAACACAAGACATTACCCGTTTTCACGATGTTAATACCAGACGATTAGCTTCGGCTGTGAAAACTGCAACAAAGAATTATAAAAGGGGGCCATCCAGAGCGCATTATACTAAATACGTAACCTAAGCTAACCTAACCTAACCAAAATACCAACTAAAAAGGTAATTAAAATATAGCTGCAGTGCATTTTTCCTCCGATCCGAAGCTGATTGTCTGGTAGAAACACCGTGGAAACGGGTTATGTCTCATGTTTGCAATACAAGTCCTTGAATGCATTTTTCGTATAATATATAAGTACCCTATCATTCTCTGAAGTTACGACTAAAACAGTGTATAGGCATCTGGCATTAGATTATATTAAATATAAAAAACACGTTTTTTTAGCTGAAAGTAAGGAGCGACATTAAAACTTAAAACGAACAGAAATTACTTCGTATAGGAAAGGGGCTGCTTCCTCATCAACGCCCCGCTCTTTACGCTAAAGTTTGACTCTTTCTCTCATCTCTGCTTTTTAAAACAGTAAAAAACTTTAGCGATGAGGAAGCAGCCCCTTTCCTATACGAAGTAATTTCTGTTCGTTTTAAGTTTTAATGTCGCTCCTTACTTTCAGCTAAAAAAACTTGTTTTTTTTTATTTAATTTCTGAACGTTTTTGAATCAATGCATGTTTTGATTTTGGCTCTCCACAGAGGAATAATTAACACGAAATTTGCAAGTTTATTTTTTTTTTTTTGGCTAAATCGCTTTCTCATAGTTTTGATCGAATGATTTTGAGAAGAAAGGGAACGGTGGAGGAAGCCTAGTTGCCCTGCGATTTTTTGGTTACTTAAAAAGGCAACTAGAACTTTTAATTTTTTACGAATTTTATATTAATAAGAGATAAACGTAACTTATAAATTAGCTTACGTAACGAAATTTTGTAATCTCATGTTTTTATTACATATATGAGGGGTTCACCCTCTCGTCAGTACCTCGCTCTTTACACTAAAGATTAAATTTTGTCCCAATTCATTAAAAATGACACCTGAATCACAAAAGCCGTAGGATAAATAGTTGAAATCACTAAAAATATTTTAGCGTAAAGAGCGAGGTATTAGGAGGAGGTGAGCCCCTCATATGCATAATAATTTCTGTTCGTTTTAAGTATTAATGCTGCTCCTTACTTCCTGTTGAAAAAACTTTTCATATTTTTTTTGCATTGTTTTTTTTTTTAAATAATGCTAGAAAATCCTGCGTTCCCTTCATGGAAATTTTTTCCCCATGAAAAAATCCTCGAAGGAAAGCTCCCCCAACATATATCCCTCTTTTCAACCCCTCCCCCAACCAAAAAATCCCCCTGAAAACGTCTGTACGCTTCCCAATAATCATTCCTATATGTAAGCACATATATATGGTGAAAGTTTGTAACTTGTAGCCCCTCCCACGGGGACTGTGGGGGAGTAAATCGTCCCCAAAGACATAGTTATAAGGTTTTTCGACTACGTTGAATAAAATGGCTATCTAGGAATTTTGATCCGTTGACTTTGGGAAAATAATTAGCCTGGGAGGGGGCCTAGGTGCCCTCCAATTTTTTGGTTAATTAAAAAGGGCACTAGAACTTTTTATTTCCGTTAGAATGAGCCCTCTCGCAAGATTCTGGGACCACTAAGTCGATACGATCACCCCTGGGAAAAAAAACAACAAACAAACAAACAAATAAATATGCATCCGTGATCTGCCTTCTGGCAGAAAATACAAAATTCCACATTTTTGTAAATAGGAGCTTGAAACTTCTACAATAGGTTTCTCTGATACGCTGAATCTGATGGTGTGATTTTCGTTAAGATTTCATGACTTTTAGGGGGTGTTTCCCCCGATTTTCTAAAATAAGGCAAAATTTCTCAGGCTCGTAACTTTTGATGGGTATAACTAAAATTGATGAAACTTATATATTTAAAATCAGCATTAAAATGCGATTCTTTTGATTTAGCTATTGGTATCAAAATTACATTTTTTTAGAGTTTTGGTTACTATTGAGTAACCTCTCCTTACTACAGTTCGTTACCACGAACTGTTTGATAAATCTTAATTTAGAATTCATGAGTAAAAAAAAATATTTCTAGATATATCTATAGCCTAACAATGTTATACAAAGTACTCAGGGAAGCATAAACTATGACGCCGCAATGCATATTCCTTGTACTTTTCTAAGTTCGTTTTTAGTCCCTACATAATCTGTACAATGCATTCTCTTGTCACCTAACATGGCTGTAAAAATCAACTCTTTAAAATCTTGATTCAAACGGTGATTTATAAAACTTTATGTATTTTCGTCCTTTTTACTACCAAGGTATACCAGTTTTCGTGACTGTAGGCTATTTTATTGCCTTGTTTTAACCGCTATAAATTGCAAACTTATATTTAATGCGCCACCATAAAATTAGCTCAATTATGAGCGATGGGAGCGCTATCTACAAAGTTGTTGCGACTTTCTTTTTACCCCTAGGTTTACTCTTTTGATGACACCTCCTCATTGTGATAGCCGCGCTATCCGATAACTTCTGATTGGTCTGCTTCACTTCTTCTATAATCAGTAGGCTAAGCTTTTTATTGGAGAAACCAAATGAGGATATACGCCTGTTTATTAACGCTCGCACGTTTTTTGTTTATTGTTTCTTTTTATTACCGACGTCTAGCTAGTAAGCCCACCATACGTTAATGACATCAGAGTCAGAAGGATTCCCAACTCAATGCTTCGAGCCATGACAGTCAGCTTGGACGAGGAGCTTTGAGACTGGTTGAATTTTGTTTTGTGAAAAAGAATATATTTATTCAAATATACCTTACTGAAGTGTTGGGAGAAAAAAAGACTAAAATATATAACACGATATCACTGTTTGTGTTTCTTAGAAAGTTTGGAAAAAGTGGGCTATCATAGGAGTTGAATTCTATAATACAAAATACATGGGATCCCTATAATAGCTTTAAGGCCTCGATAGATCCCTACCCTGCACACTGTTGTGCAACTTCAGGTCAATGTTTCTTTTTTTGCTGAACTTTTCGCAATTACCGAGTTTTGTTCATTACAAATGAATTATGAGAATTTGGAAGTAAAATTTAATATTTTATGGTTGTATGTTAATTTTCCTTACACATTTCGTGACATCTTAAAGTAAAACTGTCAAAATAAAGAGCAATAGTATTAATTATGGTTAAATTCTAGTTAATTGACTTCTTGCTATCTCAGAAAGGTTTTTCCGAGATAGCAAGAAGTCAATTAACTAGAATTTTACCCAGGGCCCTCTAGAGAGAGAAGGAGTGGAGGTGGGTACTTTAAAATACCTTCCTTGGACATACTTTAGCCTGTAGACCCATTCCTGAAAATTTCATTTTCCTAACCTAAACCCTTTCCGAGATAGCAAGAAGTCAATTACTAGAATTTTACCTTAATTGTGAATCGATAATCTAAGAAATTTAAATTGTATAATACGTAAAAGATACACCATTGAAATCTTCTTTTTAATAAGGAAAAACAAGTTTCTTCAGCTAAAAGTAAGGAGCGACATTAAAAATTAAACGAACAGACATTATTACGTGTATGAAGGGGTGCGCCCCTTCGTCAATATTTTCTTCTCTAAACTAAAGTTCAAATTTTTTTCCAATTCTCTAAGAATGGCCCTTGAATCACAAAGGTCGTTTAAATAGAATAAAAAAACCCTTTCAGCTATAAAAACTTGTTCTGTTTTACTTAATTTCTGGTGGTTTTTTAAATATTACTGAAAAATTGGGCACCCCCATCATGGAAAATTCTCTTCTCCCATAAAAATTTCATCCATGGAAAGATCCTCACACCTAAACATTCATCAATGCACAGTTCAAACGCCAAAGCATGCTAATCTTTCTCCTAAAGTTTTTCAGTGAGCCCTTAGGTGTAGAAAAAAGGATTTTTAGTCTGCTTATTTATACGGAATAAGGAAAATCTTATGGATCCTAACGTTTTTCATATAAGATTCCTATGCCATCCGAAGTCTAACAAGATGTAATAGTCTCACCTTTCTAATGCAGCTCACTAGCGTTTTTATTTATCTGAAGCTGTCATCTGCATAATTAGAGGTTATGTCTCCGAAACGTCTTTTGAGGAGCTTAAAATACTCAAAACAAAAGACTTCCACAAGATCCTGATGTCAAGAATACATGAAAAACCCACTTATCTGTGAAAAATAACGTGACGCCATGTCTGGTCGAAACTGGTTTGGGGGGGGGGTGAGATATGGTAGAAAGAAGGAAGCCAGGGCTGCCCTATAAATGCCACTAGAGCCCGCAATATCGGTTCAAATGAAAACCTTCTCGAAGTTCTACACCGACTGGTTTAATACAACTGTCCCTGGTAAAAAAAAAAAAGAAACACAGGCATCCTTGACACAAAAAAATTGTATATTTCGTATTTTTATAGTTGTAGATTTGATTTCTGCAAGGAAGTTTTTAGGAATACGGTAATTGATGGCACTCATTAAGGTTGGATCACCTTAGTAGGCTTTTCCCCACTTTTTGGGAATTATTATATTTTTTCTATACTACTCACTTTTGTTATGTACTTAAAAATTTAATGCAATTGTCATTTTTAGAATTAGCTTAAAATGGAGACTTTGCTGTATATCATGTCGATACTTCTGTTTTTTAGAGTGCTGGTTAATATCAGCACAAACTGACACGAACTACAAAGTGTGTGAACCCAATTATTTTAAATATATCAAATTCAAAATTACCCCTTAATAATTTTGTTAACCATGCGTAAAAACAGAGAAGCAGAGGTTTCGAAACCTATATCCACATGAATGTAGTGAATGAACCGTCTAATTCAGCTTAAAACTGAACAAAAACTAAGGCAAATATGAATAGGGGTATCTCATCTTACAACTACTTAAAGGCTAGAGTATCACTTGAGCTTTACTTAAGGTGTAATGCATTTCAAAGTGCCTATTTCGCCTATTTCTAATTTATTTATTTTTCACGACATAAACAAAAGATTATGCTATAGTCTTACAGGAAATCCAATATAAATAAAATAGTTTTTTTTTCAACTGAAGGTAAAGAGCAACATAAACAAACAGAAAATACTTCCATATATGAAAGGGGCTGTCCCTTTCTCATCTCTTTTCCCGCCACGGTAAAATTTTAAAGTGCTTAGAAATGGATTCTTATTCCAGTTCACTGACCCTTGTGTTTCAGTAGCCATTCTTAAGAATTGGGATAACAAGTCAAATTTTAGTGTGAAAAGGAAGGATATAGGGAAGGGCAATCCCCCTCATATATTGAAAAATTCCCGTTTGTTTCGACTCTTAATGTTGCACCCTACTTTCAGTTGATTTTTTAAATTTTATTTTTGATATTTTTTTTCCAAATCATGCCATACCTAACCTAGATATAATGTGGGGTACCAGCCTCATGAGCCCTCGGTTTTACTGTAAATATCAATAATTGTAAATTGATTGGTAGTGTCCCGCTTTTTAGTTTTTCTGGTTAAGAGCTGATATGTTAGATTTGAATGAATATTTTGAAGAAAATTTGAATATTTGGTGTGAACGGTAGTTTTGGTGAATAAGTCCATAATAATAATATTTTTACCACAGAATTTTGGATGGACCTAACGGGGTAAAATTATTCAAATGAATGGAAATTCTGCCTGAGTTTTGATTTTCTACGTGGCTGAAAACATTGTGACCTCTGTAATAGGGCTCTCTGATGTTTAAATATGTGACATAGTATAAATATATTTTTTAAAAGACCAAAACAATGTGTATAAGAAGAAAAATCGAAATATTATCCTTAGTAATCACTGGAAACGAAACTCCTGGTAGCACATCCCATCGAGAAGTCTCATCCTCACCAAAAATACAATACCCCCCCACCCCCGTAAAATTTCTAGCAGAAGAATCAGCCAGAAAAATTATCCTTAGCATGATTTCCTTTGAGAAAACTAAGTTTTAACCGTTTTTCGATCACTTTGGAAATCCCCCTTCCTTGGAAATTATTTCCCAGAAATCCAAAAATACTGATAATTTCCCGTATCAATTCCCCGGAACATCTACACATACGAAATTGAGTTTACAAATAGAAAGTAACGCAAATAAAAAGAATTTTATGCAGGAATTTTGTCAAGCCCCCAGTATACAGTTTCCCCTGGAAAGTTCACCCCTGGAAATTTTCCTCAACACCAAAAAGTATCCCCATGGTAACTCACCCCATGTATATAATACCCCCTTCTTCCGAATAATTCAGTATACTTCGCAATAACCATTACTATATGTAAACAACTGGCACATTCTATAGCTTAAAGACCTATCCCCAAAGGATGGGGGGGGGGTCATATTATCTCTAAAGCCATCGTTTAAGAACTTTTAACAATTTTTAACAAAATGGCAATCTCAAATTTTATCAAACAATTTTAGGGGGAAAGGCGCTAGTTGTCCTTCAATCTTTTGGTGATTTTAAAGAGTAAAAAAACTTCTGATTTCCGGTCAAATGAGCCCTCTTCTGATGTTCTAGTACCATTGGTTCGATACGATGATCCCTGGAAAAAAAAGTAACAAACAAATAAAAACGCATCCGTGATCTTTGTTCTGGCCGAATATTTAAAATTCTGCATTTTTTGCAGATACGAGCACGAAACCTCTACAGTTGCTTTCTGTGACATGCAGGATCTGATGGTGTGATCTTCATTAAGATTACTTTACAATTTGGGGATTATTTCTCCCTTTTTCGAAAACCGAACAGTTTTTTTTAAGGCTCGTAACCATGGATGGGTAGCACTAAACTTAATTGAACATTATTTAGAATCAGTATAATAAGCCAATTCCTTTGATATATTAAATAAAAAACATTTTTTTTAACTGAAAGTAAGGAGCGACATCTAAACTTAAACGAACTTAAACGAACTTAAGCACGAACGGAAATTACTTAAAACGAACAGACATTACTCCGTATATGAAAGGGTCCCTTGTCATCGCCTTGCTGTTCAAACAGTTCGTTGTAACGAACTGTAGTAAGGAGCGACCCGGCTCAACAGTAAAAGAAATTCTAAAAAACGGAATTTTGATGCTAAAATATACATAAAAAAAATCAGATTTTTATGCTGATTTTAAATATATAAGTTTCATCAAATTTATTCTTCGTCATCAAAAGTTACGAGCCTGAAAAAAATTGTTTTTTTAAATTGTTATAATAACATAATAATAACAATTATTTTTGCAGACCAAATGGTATACGATTATTCTCCTACAGTCAAGTTTAGTTTTAATTAAAACGAAAACAAGTTTCTGTGCTGAAGTATCCTATTAGAGACATATTAAACAAGAACGGTCTTTTGACCGTCTCGGGGAAGAGTTTAACAATGGGCCCGTCTGGGCCCCACTTATGCTCCCAATCATCAGACCAAAATTTGAGCACAGGGGGGGGGGAGTTGGTAAAGGGGCAATTTTTGTTCTGAAATTTTGATAAATCCTTTTTTTGTGTTTTTCTATTAAAAAAAAATACCTCCCCCTATATCTTGAAAAGAACTTTTTTTGCATCATTGGTATAAAAATTCGAGGGAAAATATTTCCCTCTCCCTCCTACCCCCTGCCAAATATATATTAGAGATATATCGCGATAAAGTCCCAGACATGCGCAGTCAGGGGAGTTTTTAGTTGAGATGTGAAGCAGCAAAACTGCTGAGCCATCGGTTAGTTGACTATAATGTTATAGAAAAAAAGATTTGTACTTGCAAATTTGATGAATGATTTACATTTGAAGGACCACTTAAAATTGGTAGCATCTTTGTGTAGTTGGTCGGGGACGTAACCAAAACGTCGTAAGCGCTGATAACCACTTGAAATTTGGTAGCAAAGTAATGAAAATCGTAGACATTTTCCGCGAGAAATGAGCCTTTACAGTCACGGTGCTAGTAGACTTCAAATTTTCGTAATTAACGGAATTTCTGTCTTCTGAAACCTTTCTAAGGCCTCGAAAAAAAAGAAAAAAGAGCATTCGTCTAAAATCTTTGGAGAATAAGCTTGGCTATAGATAAGTGCTCAAAAAATGTTATGCAGATCTGAGTACCTTCCTGCAGATGGTAGAGGGAACTTCAGTGAAATTTTGTCCCTCTATTCAATTTCTCCAAGGTTTCTACCCCAGTATGAAACGGATTGGAGTATATTCTACAAAGACCAATGAAGGGGTGTAGGGCTCTGTAAGTTCTTTTTCATTTTATATGCAGGCTTTGACTAGATTGGATGGAGGAGGAGCGTGTGTTACTGCGTTGGCCTCAGGTCGCTTCATGTTGCGGTGAGTCGTTGTTAGTACTTGTAGCAGTATAGAATTGAACTCCCCTTGTAAGTTTCAAGCTGATAATAGAAATTGCTCAAAACTCTACCAAAAATTTCGTGGTGGTTTTCGGATCAAATACTTTGAAAATCCTTAAATTACGCTGGTTCAAAGGAGGGGGTAGGTGCCTACCTTACTGCTAGAAACTCAGTGACGTAAGAGGAGGTGATGGAGGGGCTACATACTCACTATAATTCTCCAGATATGCAAACTAGAAACATTACATGAATTAAGTTCAAACATATTGCAGCATACTTACAATTCTGTTAAAAAGTTGGGCAAGGGGGGCAGTATTAGGGGTTTGAGAGGGAGGGTTGACTCACTTTGTGTCTCGAATCATTCGGAACAAAACTATTTGTATAAATCTGGCTCAAAAAAGGTGCGACACGTCCTGCTTTGTGATACCCACTGAGTCAGTCCATAGCTTGGACTTCGAACCGATTCAAGCTAATGCCCATTTAAAACAACGTCGCCAGAATTTTGTAGCTTGGACGTAGATCATTTTTTACCCCAAGTAAAGACTTGGGTTGTTTCTGCGACAAGTGTGGACTCGGTACGGTTCTGCACCGAACCAGGACCTAATTATTTTTGAATCAAATCAGAATTTATCTCATTTTTGCATTAATCAAGACTTACTATTTCGTATTTGTACCGAATCACTGATGTTCCGTGGCTTCAAATTAGTTTCTTTTTTGCACCAAGTCAGTACTTGGCTCACAGTCAAGACTTGCCTCTTCTTTATATCTAGCTAGTTAGTTCGTTCGTTCTAGTTAGTTCGTGGCTTAGACTAGGATTTTATAAGCATGAAATCAGGACTTTGCTTGTTTTAAACTAGGCCAGGCGTTACATCATTTTTGTACTGAGTCAGTGACCGCAGCTGAGACTGTATACAACAAATAGCAAACATAGCAAGATAATCTATAATGCAAAACATTATATTTATATCTTTATTTTTATGCATCCTTAAGTAAACAGAACAATCGGTCTGATAATGGACAAGTATGGTACTTTCTGGAAGGAGAAAGTCAATGAAGAGGGAAGATGGTGATTTGACCATTCTTATATCGAAATCGAAATTCACGTAATGTGACTCCATAGTGTATTTTTATATGCAGCAGTTATTACGTCTGCTTCTGGATAAAAGTTCTCGGTTTAATTCTAGACAGAACTACTTTTTATGCTATCAAGAGGTGACTATCAAGATCAAAAAAGGGGAATGGAAGTTTCTTAGAACTGGTGGTAGAATGGTACAAGGAAACATTAAAAACACAACCCAGCAGCATACAACAAACCATTATAAAGATGTCCAAGCTTGTTTGTACGATACAGTACTGCACTTGTTGCTTTATTAAGTCGCGGAATCGCTCTTTTCACACCGAGTCGACGCTTAGTGCGTATTATATATCAAGTCAGTCCGTATCCAGGACTCAAACTGTTTTTACACTGAGTTGGGACTTGTAAATTAAGATTTAGCTCAATTTTTGAGGTGATTCAAGATGGTATTAAATAAAAAACAAGTTTTTTTTAACTGAAAATAAGGAGCGACATTAAAACTTAAAACGAACAGAAATTACTCCGTGTATGAATGGGGCTGTTCCCTCCTCAGCGCCCCGCTCTTTACGCTAAAGTTTGACTCTTTCTCTCAATTCTATTTTATAAAAGAGTAAATAACTTTAGCGTAAAGAGCGGGGCACTGAAGAGGGAACAGCCCCTTTCATACACGGAGTAATTTCTGTTCGTTTTAAGTTTTAATGTCGCTCCTTACTTTCAGTTAAAAAACTTGTTTTTTTTTATTTATTTCTGAACATTTTTGAATTAATGCATGTCTGATTTTGGTTCTCCACAAATAAATAATTAAAACAAAATTTGCGTATTATTTTTTTTTTTGCTAAATGGCTTTCTCTTAGTTTTGATCAGACAATTTTGAGATAAAAGGTGGGGGAGGAGGCCTAGTTGCCCTCCAATTTTTCGGTTATTTAAAAAGGCAACTATAATTTTTAATTTTTAACAAACGTTTTTATTAGTAAAAAAAAATACACGTAATTTACAAATTAGCTTACGTAACGAACTTCTATATTCGTATATTTTTATCATGTATATGAGGGAGTTTGCCCCCTCGTTAATGCCTCGCTCTTTACACTAAAGCTTTAATTCTGTCCCAATTCTTTAAGAATGACCCCTGAATCACAAAGGCTGTAGAATAAATAGTTAAAATTACTAAAAATACTTTAGCGTAAAGAGCGAGGTATTTAGGAGGAGATGAACCCCCCATCTGTATAATCTCTGTTCGTTTTAGTTTTAATGCTGGTGCTTACTTTCAGTTAAAAAACTTTTTTCATATTTATTTTTTATGTTTTTTTTAAATAATGCTAGAGAATCCTGCACCCCTTTAAGGAATTTCTCTTCTCCCATGACAAATTCCTCCAAGGGAATATCTTCCCGCGTAGCCCCTCCCCTCAGCCCCCCTTCAACCAGAAAATTCCCTGAAAAGGCCTGTACACTTCCTAATAACCATTACTGTACGTAAACACTGGTAAAAGTTTGTAACTTGCAGCCCCTCCCCCGGGGACTTGGGGGTGAGAAAGTCAGCTCCAAAGACATAGTTTTTATGTTTTTCGACTATGCTTAACAGAATGGCTATCTCAAAATTTTGATCCGTTGACCTTGGGAAAAAATTAGCGTGGGAGGGGGCCTGAGTGCCCTCCAATTTTTTATTTCACTGAAAAAGGTCACTATAACTTTTGATTTCCGTTAAAATGAGCCCTCTAGCGACATTCTAGAACCACTTGGTCGATACGATCACTCCTGGGGGAAAAAACAAACAAACAAGCAAACAAACAAATAAACACCCACCCGTGATTGGTTTTCTGGCAAAAAAATACTAAGTTCCACATTTTTGTAGATAGGAGCTTGAAAATTCTAAGGTATGGTCTCTGATACGTTGAATGCGATGGTGTGATTTTTGTTAAGATCCTATGGCTTTTAGGGGGTGTTTCCCCCTATTTTCCAAAACAAGACACATTTTCTCAGGCTCGTAACTTTTGAAAAGCAAGACTAAATTTGATGAAAGTTATATATTTAAAATCAGCATAAAAATATAATTCTTTTGATGTATCTATTAGCATCAAAATTCCGTTTTTTTAGAGTTCATTTACTATTTTAATATCGATTTTAGACGGATTCAGGGCTTAGATCGTTTTTGCGTGGAATTAGCTCATAGCTTGGACTTAGCGCAGTTTTGTCTTGAAATTTAAAACTCTTGCAAGATGCCAATATAGAGGCGATGTACCATGCATATCTCATAGCCGAAAAGTTTGCATTCTTGGGGGAAGGGAGAGGGAAGGTATATAATCTAGAGCAATTAGAAATTAGGAGGGTTAAGCCCTGCACCGGAATGCAAATCTTTAAAACCTTCAGGATTTTTATTGAAATTGATATCTTAAATTTAGATCTGATACCTTTAGGAAATACGGGTGTACTTGGAAGACAAAATTGCATGGGGAGAGGGCCTAAGCAACATCAAATCATGTTTGCACTTAAAAAGTATAGTAGAACTTTGATTTTTGATAAAATGGGGCCTCTCTATGGTCTGAGACCAATTATGTCCTTATTTACCTTTGAGGGGAAAAGTCCATGAGACCCCCATTGCTGTTTGGTCATTCAACGCTAAAGTTTTGGCTCCAATAATTTGTGCAATGATTTTATGATCAAATGTTATGAACCCCTAATGTTGTTAAATCACTAAATAAAATGTCTTGAGTATTGTTTTAAACTTTGCTTAAAAAGGTGTTTCTCGTACAGAGGGGGGTGGGGGTTCTGGGTCCATGAACCATCCAAGCTCATGTGATTATTACGTTTGTTCTTATATTTATCTATTTCTTCGAGATAACCTGCCTATTTTTATTTTTTCAGAGTGATATTCTCTCCCCCATAATAATTGTTGCAATGATGTGGTTTCATATGTAAATAATCTGTTTGAGTATGATGGATTTGAATCTGAATGGGTCATTCCGTCATTGAACTTCTTTGAAAAGAAACCTTCTATTATACAAGTCGAGATGAAACTTTGCTTCTGACAGAATTACATAAAAAAAAACTAGTTTTTTTAACTGAAAGTAAGGAGCGACATTAAAACTTAAAACGGACAGAAATTACTCCGTATATGAAATGGGTTGTCCCCTCCGCAATCCCTCGCTCTTTACGCTAAAGCTTTTAATTGTTTTAAAAAGCAGAATTGTGGCAAAGAGTCAAACTCTAGCGTAAAGAGCGAGGGATTGCGGAGGGGACAACCCATTTCATATACGGAGTAATTTCTTTTCGTTTTAAGTTTTAATGTCGCTCCTTACTTTCAGTTAAAAAAACTATTTTTTTATGTAATTTCTGGACGTTTTTGAATTAATGCATGTTTGATTTTGGCTCTCCACACATAAATTATTAAAATGAAATTTGCATATTAATTCCTTTTTTGGCTAAATGGCTATCTCTTAGTTTTGATCAGACGATTTTGAGAAATAAGGGATGGGGAAGGAGGCCTAGTTGCCATGCAATTTTTCGGTTACATAAAAAGGACACTATAAATTTTAATTTTTAACGAGTTTTTTTATTAGTAAAAAATATACGTAACTTAAGAATTAACTTACGTAACAAACTTTTATGTTCTTTAATTTTTATTATGTATATGAGGGGGTTTGTACCCTTGTTAATACCTCGTTCTTTACACTAAATCGTAAGTTTTGTCCCAATTCTTTAAGAATGACCCCTGAATCAGAAAGGCCGTAGAATAAATAGTCGAAATTACTAAAAATACTATAGTATAAAGAGCGAGGTATTTATCTCCTCCTAAATACCTCGCTCTTTATACTAAAGTATTTTTAGAACCCCCTCATATGCGTAATAATCTCTGTTAGTTTTAAGTTTCAATGCTACTCTTTACTTTCAATTGAAAAATCTTTTCCATGTTTATTTTTTCATTGTTTTTTTTGTAGTAATTTTAGAAAATCCTGCACCCTTTTCTTTGAATTTCTGTTCCCCCATGAAATATTTATCCAAGGAAAGATCCTCCCACATAGACCTCTCCCCTCAACACCACCCCCAAAACCAAAAAAAAAAATCCCCTGAAAACGGCTGTACACTTCCCAATAACCATTATTATATGAAAACACTGGTCAAAGTTTTTAACTTGCAGCCCCTACCCCGGGGACTCTGGGGGAGTAAGTCATTCCCAAAGACATAATTATTATGGTTTTTGACTATGCGAAACAAAATGTCTATCTCAAAATTTTGATCTGTTGACTTTGGAGAAAAATGAGCGTGGGAGGGGGCCTAGGTGCCCTCGAATTTTTTTGGTCACCTTAAGAAGGCACTAGAACTTTTCATTTCCGTTAGAATGAGCCATCTTGCGATATTGTAGGAACGCTGGGTCGATACGATGACCCCCGGGGAAAAAAAAAAACAAACAAAAAAACAAATAAACACGCACCCGTGATCTGTTTTCTGGCAAAAAAACGAAATTCCACATTTTTATAGATAGGAGCTTGAAATTTTTGCAATAGGGTTCTCTGATACGCTGAATGGAATGGTGTTATTTTCGTTAAGATTCTATGACCTTTAGGGGGTGTTGCCTACCATTTTCCAAAATAAGGCAAATACTTGTAACTTTTGATGACAGAATAAATTTGATGAAACTTATATATTTAAAATCAGCATGAAAATCTGATTCTTTTTATGTATATTTTACCATCAAAATTCCGTTTTTTAGAGTTTCGTTTGCTATTGAGCCGTGTCGCTCCTTACTACAGTTCGTTACCACGAACTGTTAGAAAGAATTAGTTTGTTCATAAAAAAACAAGCAACTTCGCTCTAGAGGAAATTCAGCTTTGAATGTTCTTTAACTATTCAACTTTAAATGTTCTAAATATTTGATACCAATCTAATTTAGGTTTAGTGATTTCTAAGACAGAAAAATTCTAAGGAGATTCTCATTTGAGTTTTGTTTTTTCTCTACCGTCGAACAACTTGCATATCCTTCTAAATTGAGTTTGTTAGCAGATTTTACCCAAATTTATTTGACGAGGAAATTAATTCAAGATGAGATATTTAATTAATGAAAAATGTTGATACCTAATCTATCAACGTTGCTTAATGAATAAAACCGGTTTCTTGCTTTAAAACATTCCCTTCGCCCAGTTTCCAGACAAATTGTTTGAACAAAAATAAAGATTTGTTTCCCGTGCCTAAGGAGCAATAAACTACATAATTTATAATATAATAAGAACACATTAAGACAAAGTCAAGAAAAAATTCAAAATTTCTACCATGCTGGGACAATTAGGATCTTCTTATAAGAGGGATAGATATATAAAGATTAACTACGGATTGAATATAAATGATAGATATATAAAGATTAACTATGGATTGATCATGGATAGTAAATTTTTCAGTCCCTTCTATTTAATTACTTTTCTTTAATGACTCTATAGTGGACAAGACAATGTTTATCTCAAAGAAATAAGGGCACTTGTTAATTAAACGAAACACACTGAAGAATTACGCTTAGGTTGGATCTCAGAAAACCGGTTTCATAGTCACAAAGACAAATGATGATGACAGAATACATTTGACCTGTATAATTTGGGCTATATATTTGCACATTAGGGAGTGGGGCTTAGGTTAGATTTCGGAAGTTGTCCAAATACTTTACCCCACCCTCCCATAGTATGCAAATATATAGCTCAAGTTATATTATTACATAAACTAAAGGTTATATGAAGGTTATATCAAACAGTTCGTGGTAACACATTTTTGTATAATTTATATAATTCCTCACGGAAATTCTTAGGATTTAAAATTATATAGTTTATTTTTATCTAAATAAGATCAAACAACTTCCATACAATGTCTTTTAAAATGGTCTGGGCGTGGTTAATCTTATTGCAGAAACAATCACATTTTTATGGCTTTTGGCACAAACACGGAATGTTGAAAACGTAGCTTTAGATTTGTTTTTACTTGGAAAGATTATTACCCATTATTCTTTTATGACTTGATATTTTTGTCGAAAAATTCAAATTGAAGTTTTGAAAGATATTATCAGGATATAAAGCTTTCAAGTCTTCCAGCATTTGAGCATTTTAATGTTTCGAGTGATAAAGTAGAACAATAATTTCTAGATCATTACTTTCGACTTTTACAGCAAATGCAAACAAAATCCAATAACGTCCTCGATACACATGCATCAAACAGAACTAGCCCAATAAATAGTGTTTGCTTTTTCTCGCAATAATGAAAAAGAGGATGGCAGAGTAAGTTAAAGAGAGAAATGACGAAGAAAAATATTAGCTTTTCTTCAGCTGTTAAAATTTCAGTATTGTTTTGCTTCTACTAAAAGGAACGAAGTAGAAGTTTTAACGAACGAAGTAAAAGGAACGAAGTAGAAGTTTAAACGAACGAAGTAAAAGGAACGAAGTAGAAGTAGAAGTCCTGGAACAAGAGTTTTGCTTTGTTGAGTTTTGTCCTTATGAACTTTGGTTAGTGAACAAAATGGCTATGAAAAACTACTTACTGTTATCCTAAATGCAAAATAATTTTATTTCGTAACATTCTTAAGGAGGAGGTCTTTTGGAATGATCTTAATAGGAAATTTCCTTGACCCCTACACCTACCTCTTTGCATATGCCCTTTCAGTAGAGTGCTGGAAAAGTAAAAAATTGGCTATTATTCAATTTTTATAAGAAAAACTATGTTAAGTACCATGAACTTGAGTCTCAATTATGCTGTAACATGGTCAAAAGGCTTAACTGTAGGCTAATTGTTTGAAAACTGTTTGAAATTACAGAAAACCAAGATGATATTGTAAAAGCCTTAAAATTTTGATCGGGCGGGGCAGAGAAGAGAAAGTTTCTTGGCAATTTTTTTTTGTCTACATGGCAATGCCTAATTATTAGTGTTAACATCCTTTGTCTAACTTTTTGCCCAAGATCATAAAGTGATTTTGGCTTTCACCATAAGTCAAAGTAAAATGCTCGCCTACGCTTTATCATATCTTCTTCAGTTTATAGATTAAAAGTTGTCAAGGGATGCCAATGTTTTTCGCTTAGAGCAATTTTTTATAGAAGCTATACCGAGATAGCAGAAACTGCTTTTTGTTATACAAAAAATTTAATCCACACTTAACCTGGCAGAGGCTGCGCAATAAGAGTAACTACTTTTGATTTATTAAATGTTTCATGTGACCATTCAGAATTTTAAAGAGCAGTCCTCTGAGGCTATGCAGCTCATATAGCACTCTTTTAGACGAGTTATCTGATTTATGGTTGTTAAAAGCTTTCGCTGGAGCTTTTTTCGTCTCAATTATGTGAGATATAGTTTTTCCACAGAATATTGATGCTTACACAGATTTTTTATTTCAATATTTTTTCAAACCTTAAAAGTCTTCTGATCATGCGATTTGGCTTCCTATGGATTGACACTATCTAATGACTTTGAGCGGAGTGAGCATTGTCCAATCCAATGCAAATGCGAGAGGGACGTCATAAAATCAAGTCCAATGACATTGCATGACATTTTTAGGGTGGGTTAGTTATTTTTGAAAGCCGATATAATCAAGGAACACATCGGCCTGTGTATTTTGCCAGAAATAAGATATTTGCTAAAACCTGTTAGATACTCTATAGTTTTATGGCTTGAACTTACAATTTCTCTTCCTACGAAGAAGATGAAGGATAAACAGAGTCAGCTAATAAGCAAATTTTCATCCATGTCTTGTCCACATTAACTGCACCTACCGGCTTTGCCCTTTCAAGTTGCAGACCTCGGAACGTGACAACTTGAATCATGTTAAAATCTTCGGTTGAAAAGTGATTTCTTCAAGACATCTGAAATGGAATGGTAATCACGAGCGTGGTAATACTCTTTGGCAAGCGCAATATAGGCCTCTAGGGAAAGAGCCCATAGCTGGGCTATGATTTTTAATCAACTTTATTTGCTTCAAGCTGACTTTCTTTTCATCGAGAATTATAAAAGTAAAGTAATCCCCTTTCAAGTTTCTTCCTTTTGAGTTGTGTGATGGTTGTTAGTTGAATTACAGCAACTGATCGTTGTTTAAAAGTCATTTATCTAACGAGAAAGAACATCGGAACTCCAAGGCAACCAGAAACACCGTAAGCAATCTTCAGTAATTTATATATTTGACGCTTAAGTCGACCTCGTTCCTTAAAAGGAGAGCTGGGAGAATACGTGATTACTGCTACTGAGAACATTGGACTCCTGATTGAACATAAAACTTCAACGAGAAATTTGCATTGGAGGAAAAACTGGGAAAACTCCCATGAAGTGAAACGTCTCAAGATCACAATAGTACCGTTATTTACCTATCATATATTAGTCAATTTTTTTTTGAAAGAAGTGATAAATTTCTAACCAAACAAGGGCACTAATTCATAAAAATATTGAGGGGGAGGGGGGCAAACTACATTTTTCTGCATCTGAGGAAGGTGCATTTTTTTTGGCTGAAAATATCAAAAAGGAATATTTTACACGACAATATAAAAAGCATTTTTAGAAATCCAGGAGAGGGGGGGGGAATCTAGCAGAGAATTAATTAAACATTTATTACAGCTATTGAAGGTTTTTACATCCATACTTTATTTTACAAGAAAAAATCAGGCCTTAAAATAACTACAGAGTCTAACTCTAGCTATCTACACAATTAAACATGTTTAATTATGTAAAAATAATATACCATATTACAGTTAACTACCAATTTTTTTTTTAATCTTTTCTGCAAAGCAAAGGCTAAAAAAATCTCAAGCTAAGGATTAGAATATTCCATTGAAAAAGAGAAGCATACAACTGGAAAAGGTTGGGTGTTTTCATGACTAAAGGTTATGTGACTAAGATTAATGTCGTCACTATGCTTCTAATCTTCTCAAGACAGATTCGTTTTTGCGTAACGATGACCAAGTACTTCTTCAAATTATTCATGTATCGCTGGTTGACTGCAAAAGTCATGCTTTGATGTATCATTGTTTATGTTTTTGCCCATTTTTTTTATTATTTTTTGACAGAATGTAGGTGTATCTGATTTTAATACCAACCAAAGCAATGTTTTCATTATTCCTTTGAGAACTTCTTGTAAAAAGTTTGAATTTTATTTTCAAACTTTTTCAAGCAAAAAAAACCTATTTCTAGCCGGAATTAAATTATTAAAATACAAGTTTTTTCCAACTGAAAGAAAGGAGGAACATTACTAGTTCAAATGAATAGTAATCATTCTGTATAAGAGGGGGCTGCCCCATTCCTCAATTCCTCGCTTGTTACGCTGAAGGTTTCTTATTTCGATTAAACGGCCTTAATGTTTCAGGAGTTGTTCGTAAAGAATTAGGACAAAAACTCAAACTTTAGCATAAAGAGCAAGGGATTGAGGAGAGATCAGCCCCCTCATATACAAAAAAATTTATGTTTGTTTTAAGTTTTAATGTTGCTCCTTATTTTCAGTTAAGAAAAACGTAATTTTTAAAATTTAATTCTTAATTATTTTTCTTAATATTCTTAATAATGTTTAAAAATCCTATGAAAATTCTGCCCCCCCCCCACACACACACAATACTCCACCAAAATTTCTCCTGCCTATAATCCACCAGAAAATTTCCCGTGGACAATGCCATCCTCGTTGAAAATCCCCCCCCAGAATATTTCCTGCAAATAATTCCCCCGGGAAATTCTCCATACTTTTATTTGAAAAAAAAACTTGCTTTTCAAATTATTTTTTGATCGTTTTTCAAATAATTCCGGAAATATTCCCCCACTTTCCGCAGAAAATATTCCCAGAAAATCGCCCTCCTCCCTAATGTAATGTTTCTCCCGTGGAAAATTCCTGTTTGGAAAATTTCTCCCGCAGAAAATCACCCTAGATAATTCCTAACCCACAGGAAGTTTCCCCTAGACAATTCTTCCGGATTATTTTATCCATATGTGAAAATGAGTAGCCTTAGAAAAAGTAAGACAAATAAAAAGAATTCCATGAATGAATTCTGAAATTCTGGATTGGCAAATTATGTAAATTAAATCCATACTGCAGGGGCCGTGAGTGGTTATATTTTCCCCAGAAGCATAGTTATTGGACCTTTCAATTATGCTGAACAAAACGGCCATCTCCCAATTTTTATCAAATATCTTTAAGCCAAAAATCGGTGTAGGAGGGGGGCTAGTTGCCCTCGGTATTTTGGCTCTTAAAAATGGCACTAGAAATTTCAATTTCCGCTTTAGTCAACCCTTTCCTGATATTCTAAGACCATTGAATTAATTTTTGTAGATAGCAGCATGAAATGTCTACGGTAGGGTTCTCTGATATGCTGAAACTGTCGATGTGAATTTCATTAAGATCCACTGACTTTTGGGGGCGTTCCCTTCCTTTTTCGAAAATCAGAGAAATTTTCCCAGGGATGTAGCTTTTGATGGGTAACATGAAACTTGATGAACTTTATATATTTGGAATCAACGTGAAGAGTAAATTCTTTTGATGTTTTAATTGTCATCAAAATTTCTATTTTTAGAGCTTTGGTTACCATTAGGCTGATTCACTCCTTCCTTCCAGTTTGTTACCACGAAGTGTTTGATGTAACTTACAAGTCACACCAAACACCGAAGTGTCCAGATAAATTTTTAAAGATGCACTTTTAGTGTTCAATTTTCCTAATTTTTTTCAAATTTTCGTTTATAAGAAATAGAATTCAGGGGAAGTTCTTTGTTGTTAGGTTCACCTTTGTTGAATCGGAAGGATTAGTATAAAAATAGTTAGTTAAGCTTGGTTTTATAACTGTCTAGGCACTAATGTGAAAACATGTGTTAATAATAGTCACTTTAGGCTTAACCGTTGCCCATGTTGTGTTCAAAGGTTTTCACAAATAGCTTGCAATAGTTATTACAGTAAAAAGTTGGCCTTTTTTGTAAAATTTGGATCTTCTTTTTTTTCAAAAATATAATTTCATTGTTTAGAAGAATTTCTTCAGGTAATTTCTGGTGCTGAATTCAAAAATTTAATGTTTTATTCTAAAATAAGAAATTTCTGCAAAATGATTTTGTCTCTTTTCAAACAACATGAATTCCATAAAAAGCCTTTAAAAACTATTCTGTACGATCTGCGAAGGACTTAAAAAATCCGACTAAACTGCTTAATTTACGGTAGATAAATTTTGTTCCCTATGAATCATCTTTCAAATTAAAATCATTTAATTTTTAGGGGAAAGGTAAAATTGATAGCCAAAAATTACAAGCGATAAAAAAAGTTCTCGTTTGATCGTGATTCACAGTGATAATAGTAAGAATCTTGATTTTAGTTCTTCTAAGTTTTCAAGCTTATGTCTAAAATTGCTTAATTATGCTCTTTTAACTCTTATGGGGTAGCAGGGCTTTATAGGGTCGAAAATTATCACATTTTCCTGTCATACCACCTGATTGCTTATGAATTTACTATTCGAATCACATGCTACAGCGCGGTACAGTAGCAATAATTTTGAAAAACACACTTTTCATTTGTTTTCCGAAAAGCGAAGACCCAAAAGTAAAGCATTTCTTGTAGGGAGGGAGGGGATGTTAACACAGCTTCAGGAAAGCTCTATTTGTAGTTCATTTCATAAAGTATTTTCTTTTTGGTTGAAATTCAACAGCTTTTAGGATTTGAACATCTCATGGCACGCATAGCACTTTATCAGAGTTTAAAAAATTTCAGAATGTCGTCAACTTTCCTGGTTTTCTCAAAACGTGTTTTCAAGGACTTTTATTTCAGAGGGTAACGGAAACATTGAAATCTAATTTACCCTCCAGGAGAATTAAAATACCGGCGTATTGGCTAGTACCATGAACAAACAATAGTGTTTGAAACATAATACCCTATAACAAGCCATGCTTGAATTATACTAGCTGTTTATACGGTTGTATTCTTTCCAACGAATCAAATTCTTTGTAGTTTAGTAAATTTAAAGTAAAATCTAGAACGACTTGAAAGTGAGAGTTCTAAAAATCAAAAATTCCCCACTCTCTCCAACTTTTAGACATTTTCAACTTATAAGAAAGTCGGCATTACTAACATTAGATCTCTCCTCCCTCCTCCGATTGGTCTATTTTATTATCCGAGGTAGTCTATTATTTTTAGCCGTTTTTATGCTAAGCCAGATAGAAATTGTTTAATTCCCATTCCGCTGTTTCCTTAAGTTACATTACTAGTTAATTGCGGATATTGATGTATTATAAATGGACTGAACAATTTGTTATTTCAAACCATATTTATAGTAAAAACTATAACATAACTGAAGAAGAGAGGTGCAAAATAAAATTTTTCATCTCCAGTTCCTATAAAATCCTGCTTACCTCCACCTTTACCCCCCTTCGTCCCTTACCACAATGATGCCCAGTCCTATAGCCCCTTTTATTCCTAATAACAATGATTCAAATAGCAAAGTCTATTATAATTTTGTGGTTTTGTAATTTTTCGTGTCCTTTATAATTAAAAGAATCGTAGAATTATTATTTAAAATTGCATTCTTTTAAAGGAAAAGGGTTCTTTGGGCCTTTCTGACGCCAAAATCACGTGAATTGAGGGGTGGTAAGTCGGCCAGCTACAAAATAGAGACTTCGAGTCAATTGTTTTCCTACCTTCATGCGTAATCGAGGGAACCGCCAATCAACTCTTGTCCAACCTCCGCTTTACTTTCTATATTCCTCCACATGTTCCAATGAGGAAGATTGTGAGAATATAAGCCGCATAAATTATCTATTATGTCAATAAATAATGGTATCTACAAAATTCAAAAGGTTAGTAGTTATAACACACATGTAAATAAGGATGAGATACTAGTACCGTAAAGATAGATGATTTAGTTCGCTTTGGTGTTAGCAATCTATTACTTTCGCATTTTTTCTTCTCGTTTTCTCAGCAGCAGAAAAACGATCAAATATACGAAACTGAAATTGTTTTTCGAAGATAGGAATCGTAAAATTGAGAAGACAAGTTTCATTACAGTATGAACAAACTTACAGTATATTTTCAATTTTTTTGCAATATACTAAAGAGCATATAAGAGAACAATTCCTTCTATAATATGAACCTTGGATAAAGTATTGAATTATCTCTTTGAAGAGCTTTGATTGAAATTTTGTGTCTCTTTTAGATTCCCAGACAATAATTGGCAAATTTCTAAGCCCAACCTAGCTTCAAAAAAAGCTTAATCACAGTTTTTTTTTTTTTTTTTTTTTTTTTTTTTTTTTTTTTTTTTTTTTTTTTTTTTTTTTTGTACGAACAACAGATCTACTATGAAAAGTAAGTAAGGAGCTATAAATTTCGACACATGTCATTTTTTTTAATGGAGCTCTGCTTTTTTTTAAAGTTGCCATCTCCATCGCTTTTTTTTGACATTTTTAGAAGTAACTTTTGTTTTGGAAAACCTAGATTTTTCTTAGGAGTAGAAAGATAGGTTTTTGATGGTTTAAGAACAGATACATAAATTGATTCACCCAAAAAAATATTTCTTCAGTAGCTTTTCTATTCAAAATTCTCTTGTCCTAATTTGCTACCTTTTATCTTAGCAGAGTATTCTGGCTTCAAAGATAGACTTTGAGAAACCAAACAGCACTGAATACTTCTAGATCTTTATTTCTTTCAAAATATGAGCAAACAATAATTCAGTATCTTTGTTATGAATTGGAAAATATCTCCCAAAAATAAGCAACAAGTCATGAACCCTGCTTTATGAGAAATGAATACGTGCTCAAAAATATTTTTTTTTAGTTGACTTTACCGTATAGATGTCCATTGACTTTGTAGAGATAGCTTTGTTTGACTATCTAAGAAAATACTATGAAGTGAAATTCCTTTCGTGATTTTTTCTTCTTTTCAATTTTTATTTGGCGGGGGGCTACATTTCGTACAAGTGTAACTCCTTGTCTTCGGAGGTCCTCATCACAATCAAAAAAGACTAGGTGCCTGTAGAATGTTATGTTATTTCTTCTATAATTTGACTGAAAAAGAAATCCCATATATTTTGCACATTTGGAATATAATACAGGAGATTCCAATTTGAGATATTTTCTTTTGATTTGAATATGACAACCACTGCACTTTAGTTGTATAATTCTATGGAAAAGCTCATCTATGTGTTGCATATCATCTAAAATATAGTTTATGATCGTTACTGATTTAATCTCGACATTTATTTTTAATTTTGAAAAATACTAAATACGAATTTGATTTCTATTTGTTTTTAATTTTAAAACTACTGTAATTTAAATATTGTGGGGGCTACCACACCCTTAGCTCCTTGCTCTTCGTGCCAAATTTCAATACTTGTATGTATAACAATACTTTGAGAAGGGTTCATTAGATATATTTGCCTTGCACAATAAAATAAAGTTTCCTAAATATAAGGTTGGAAATTTTTTTAGGCTCACGTCTAAATTTCCTAACATTACTTCAATATTTAAAAGTTAAAGGTTGGCGTGAACCCCGTTTCCAATCCTTTAATAAGAGGGTAGTTGTCGCGCGATTCATAACCCACATCGCACACTTATCCCTAATATATTCCTCCAAATGAAGTGAAGTCAGACAGGCAAGGATTCAGAATGTCTTTTTTTATTTAGTAGGAGAAGGGGAATTTGAAAGAGGCTAACCCTAGACTAATTTTTAAGAATTTTATAATACGAGTAAAAAGTGCAAATTTTTGAGTTTATCACGAAGCTTAGCCTATCCGTAATGGGAAGAGAAAAATAAAATTCTGGGATCAATAGAAGTCATGGCCTAGCTGAGCTTATAAGTAAATACCTGAATAAAAATAATATTTAAGGTTGTATTTATTCTAGGAGGGAGTTAAATCATGCGCCTTTTGGACCCATTCCTGGGTACAAGATACTTAAAATCCCCTATGCATTTGTTAGAATGGCCTTTCACATACATGTTAAAATCTAGGCTCTAAAATATACATGACTACAGGTTTTAGTACCCCCTCCTTTCCATAAAAAGGTCTAATGACTATCCACTAATGACTAATACCCAACTATTCAATGCTGTATTTCAGATAGCTCAATATGCCAGAGTGCTATACAGTTTTGCCTTACCGTATGACATAGTTTGCCAGAAGTGTTTGATTCAGCTTTCATGGAATATTTATTTGAGGTTCGGCATCATAGTATAGACGTCAAAGAAATACATTACTTTTAACTGTGTTCAACTTTCAAAAAGCTTTAGAAAAATCATACAAAATTACGAGTTTATTTATAAGGGTAAGAGCACAAACAGGAATAAAAGAGGGTACAGATTAACCCCACTTACAATAGTTCAAACCCATTTAAGCAATTGCTCAGTATAATACGATTATTGAAGAAGGAAATTTAATTTTGGAAGGTCAGCACGCTCACATTTTCTTGTATAGTTTCTTGTATCTTGTATAGTGAAGGTCAATATAATTGAATGAACTTCGAAGATATTCATGCTAATTGTTGAAGCCAACATGCTTCAACTAGAGTAGCAACAAAAAAAATCAATCTCTTTTTAATCTCCGTTTTATCAAAAGGTCTTTAACCTTCTCTTATTTTAATTAACTTCAACTTAGACTACTCTTATTTTAATTAACGTTCAAGATGTTTATAAGAATATCCTTTCTTTTCTTTAGAATATCATGTCAGAAGACAGTGTTCTTTATGTCGGGCCTGTGCGATGTTCTTGCTTCAGCTTCAGTGGAATTGTGTGCAATATGTTATCATTCGAAGGAATTATGGAGAGTTTTTGCAATATAGTCCTAACAGTTTTTAATATGTGAGTTTTTTCCCTCTTTTTATTTATTTATAAGGCTTTTTTCAATTGAATCAGTTTTTAGTATGTTTTCCCGAGTCTTCTAATGTTTCTTTTCCTGTTAACAAGGGTTTCCGGAAGAGAAGCCGAAGTATTTATACTTTTTAAACTTCATATTATTTCCTGTCATTAGCATTCTTCTCATGCTACTGCATAGTAGTTTATAATAACCATCGTAAATTCCTAAGAATTATAAATAGATGTAAGATTTGGATCTAACATTTCAAACTAAAACTGTTTCTGTAATAAGAGGTGAGATGCAACCATTTTAACATCAATATTAAATACCTCTAAGTACACATTTTCGAGAAAATGCATATTACGGGTATATTATATGTTGATATTAAGAATCTCTCATTAGATTTAGAAAAATTTGGCTGGTTTCTGCCAATTCAGGCGATATTGTGCTTAATAGTTTTTTTGGCCCGAGTCATACAAATATTTCGTTTTTTGGCACAAATTGGTAGAAATTGTTTTTTTTTATGTGCCTGGCATCATTTAAAAGTCAGAGTCCATTTACCAAACCTTTTGACAGTTATAAACTGGTTTGGTGTCGCAGAACTTAAAGGAGGGAGTCACTCTTTATCATACCCTAATGTGGAACAATACATCGGATTGAGCTTACACTATGAGTTTTGAGGGGCTAGCATCACCCTTACAATATTTGTTTGATGACTCCCTCCTCTTCATTCAAAAGTAAAAAATTATTACCTGTTAAGTCGTTTCAACATTTCAGACTCTCCTCCAGCAAATAAAAACTAAGGGTTTTACTTTTCTCAGAGAGAATTATTTCTTTCGAAGAAATTAATGCAAAAGCTAGGCTTTAGCATAAAGAGAGATTGTCTTAAAGGGAAGCAGCCCCATATTCAGGATATCTCCGAACATAATATCAAAGAAAAACACGTCAAATAATGAAATCCTACATAAAATAAAATGTAGCGCTAAAGCTTAAAACAAAGATTCATCATCCTATATATGGGGGTCCCCCCCCCCAGAAATCCACATTTTGTACTAAAGATTCCACTTATTGTAGATATTCACAACACTTTTAAAACGAATAATTTAGACTTGGCATAAATGTGGAATGGACTTAGAGGGGAGTCACCTGCCTAATTACACAGGATAATTTGTGTTTTCCATTTTAACTATGCTCTAAAATTTCATTAAAAAAAGTTGTGGGCTTGATTATTTTATATTAAGTCAAATAATTTGATGTTAATTTGGTATTAAATTGAGCAACTAAATAACAAGTATCAGAAAAAGGTCTTCAATGTGTCAAACAGTTCGTGGTAACGACCTGTAGTAAGGAGCGATCCGGCTCATTAGTAAACAAAACTTTCAAAAATGGTATTTTGATACTAATAGATATATCAAAGGACTGTATCTTTATGCTGATTTAAAATATATAAGTTCCATAAATTTAGTTTTACTTATCAAAAGTTACGAGCCTGAGAAAATTTGCCTTATTTTGGAAAATAGGGGAAAATCCCCCTAAAAATCATAGAATCTTAAAGAAAATCACAGCATCGCATTCAACGTATCAGAGAACCCTACTGTAGAATTTTCAAGCTCCTATGTACAAAAATGTGGAATTTCGTATTTTTTTGCCAGAAGACCGATCACGGGTGCGTGTTTATTTGTTTTTTTTCCCAGGGGTGATCATATCGACCCAGTGGTCCTAGAATGTTGCAAGAGGGCTCATTCTAACTGAAATTAAAAGGTCTAGTGCCCTTTTTGAGTTACCAAAATATTAGAGGGCACCTATACCCCCTCCCACGCTCATTTTTTCCCAAAGTCAACCAGTCAAATTTCTGAGATAGCTATTTTGTTCAGCAAAGTCTAAAAACCCAATAACTATTTCTTTTGGGACGGCTTACTCCCTCATATCCCCGGGGGAGGGGCTACAAGTTACAAACTTTGACCTGTGTTTACATGTAGTATGTAGTATGGTTACTGGGAAGTTTACAGACGTTTTCAGGGGGATTTCTTCTTGGATAGGGAAGGGGTTGAGGGAAGGAGGTTACATGGGAGGATCTTTCCATGGAGGAATTTGTCATGGGAGGAGAGAATTTCCATGAAGGGGTGCAGGATTTTCTAATAATATTAAAACAAAAAAAATAATGAAAAGATAAACATGAAAAGTTTTTTCAGCTGAAATTAAGGAGCAGCATTAAAACAAAACGAACGAAAATTATTACGCATATGAGGAATTCATCTGCTCCTAAATACCTGCTCTTTACGCTAAAGTATGTTTAGTAATTTCAACTATTTCTTCTATGGCCTTTGTGATTCAGGGGTCATTCTTAAAGAATTTGACAAAAATTAAGCTTTAGTGTAAAGAGCAAGGTACTAAGGAGGGGGCAAAACCCCTTATATACGTAATAAGAATATACGAATATAGAAGTTTGTTACGAAAGTTAATTCGGAAGTTAAGTATATTTTTTATTAATAAAAGTGTTCGTAAGAAATTAAAAGTTCTAGTTGCCTTTTTAAGTAACCAAAAGATTGGAGGGCAACTAACCCTCCTCCCCACTTTTTCTCTCAAAATCGTCAAAAAAATGCAATTTTTGTTTTAAGTAAAAACGCCTTAATCCAAAAATGTTCAGAAATTGAATAAAAAAAACAAGTTTTTTTAACTGAAAGTAAGGAGCGACATTAAAACTTAAAACGAACAGAAATTACTCCGTATATGAAAGGAGCTGTTCCTTCCTCAACGCCCCGCTCTTTATGCTAAAGTTGTTCACTGTTTAATAAGTAGATTTGAGAGAAAGAGTCAAACTTTAGTGCAAAGAGCGGGGCGTTGAGGGGGAACAGCCCCTTTCATAAACTGAGCAATTTCTGTTCGTTTTAAGTTTTAATGTCGCTCCTTACTTTCAGTTAAATTTTTCTTTTTTATTTAAGTATATAATTAAGGTTAAATCCTCTTTGCCGGAAAAACTAACCATAGCAAGAAAATAATAAAAAGAGTACTTCTCAACGCAGTTTTGATCATATATATATATATATATATATATATATATATATATATATATATATATATATATATATATATATATATATATATATATATATAATATATATATATATATATATATATATATATATATATACATATATATATATATATATATATATATATATATATATATATATATATATATATATATATATATATATATATATATATATATATATTGTGTGTGTGTGTGTGTGGTGTGTGTGTGTGTGTGTGTGTGTGTGTGTGTGTGTGTGTGTGTGTGTGTGTGTGTGGTGTGTGTGGTGTGTGTGTGTGTGTGTGTGTGTGTGTGTGTGTGTGTGTGTGTGTGTGTGTGTGTGTGTGTGTGTGTGTGTGTGTGTGTGTGTGTGTGTGTGTGTGTGTGTGTGGTGTTGTGTGTGTGTGTGTGTGTGTGTGTGTGTGGTGTGTGTGTGTGTGTGTGTGTGTGTGTGTGTGTGTGTGTGTGTGTGTGTGTGTGTGGTGTGTGTGTGTGTGGTGTGTGTGTGTGTGTGTGTGTGTGTGGTGTGTGTGTGTGTGTGTGTGTGTGTGTGTGTGTGTGTGTGTGTGTGTGTGTGTGTGTGTGTGTGGTGTGTGTGTGTGTGTGTGTGTGTGTGTGTGTGTGTGTGTGTGTGTGTGTGTGTGGTGTGTGTGTGTGTGTGTGTGTGTGTGTGTGTGTGTGTGTGTGTGGTGTGGGTGTGTGTGTGTGTGTGTGGGTGTGTGTGTGGTGTGGTGTGTGTGTGTGTGTGTGTGGTGTGTGGGTGTGTGTGTGTGGTGTGTGTGTGTGTGGGTGTGTGTGTGTGTGTGTGTGTGGGTGTGTGTGTGTGTGTGTGTGTGTGTGTGTGTGTGGGTGTGTGGTGAGTGTGGTGTGTGTGTGGTGTGTGTGTGTGGTGGTGTGTGGTGTGTGTGTGGTGTGTGTGTGTGTGTGCCCCTACATATTTGAAGTAATACCTAAATTGAACAGCACAATTTACAGGGGCAGTTTTGAATAACAAAGCAGGGGCAGATCTAAAGCAAAATCTTGGTGGGAGGGGGGCAAAGTGACATGCGTCCCAATGAGCAAAATATTGGGGGGGGGAGTGTGACAAAGATGTAATAATTGACTAAATCGGCAAACTTATTCTAAAAAAGAGGGAAAAAGAAAAAGGGGAAAGAGGATACCAGAAATAATCTTTGGTGGCCCAGGGCCCCCCGGCCCCCTGGATCCGACAGTGTAAAGAAGTTATTATGCTGAGTGTAGAGCGCCAACATAATGTCCTTACCTATATCAAATAATTAAGTTTACTTCTTACATCAAGTCACCAGCCTAATCTAATATTGTCTTTCTCTCTCTTCTCCAAAATATATAATTAGTAATTACTTTTTGTATATTTGACAAGCAGCTATTTAACAAAGGCGCGCAGCAAGATTATTGAAGTTTTCCTTAGAAAAAATTTGAACATTACACAGCTGTCATTACTCATAAACATATCTCGCAATACTTTTTTCTTATATCTGGAATTAGAAATTAAATAAGCGCTTGTACTCCAGTGAAATGAACAGAAATTTAAATTAATTATGGAAAGTGTAAAAGTTTGAAGACATATTGACCAACTTTTTAAGAATATATTCAAGGCTTGGGCGGTAAACAGTTTATTTAAACACTGAAGTAATGGGAATGATCAGTAATCTTATGGTAAAAAAAATACATAACTGAAGGGACGATATTTTAAGTGATTTTTTTTCAATTTTCTTCCAGCAAATAGCAGAGCTGCTTCGTCATGCCCGAAAACGAAACAGAATGCTAGAAACTTTTTAGAAAATGAGTTTGAAATTGAGGGAAGTTTCTGTAACAGATATTTAGCCAGTGGTCACAATAAGAGAGCTATATTTATTACTTAGGAAGGAGGGTAGATGGGCTCTGACTTGGAAAAATACTTGCAGTATCTTTACCTACAAAAATTACTTGACAGAATTGGTTGTTTGAAGAAACTTAACCCCTGAAATAAATTCAGAGGGCATATGCCTAGTTCGAAACTTTGTGTATTTTAAGAATTTTCCAATTGAAGATGATCGGTTAAAAAATAATAGTTACTGCCGTGGGAGTTGGGTCCTTCATTCCTCAGTTACTAGCCAAGTCTACCAACTCGGGACTAACTGACACACCTTAGTATCTTTAAACACATTTTATTGAAGAATTTAACTTCCATACAAATGAAATAACTTGGAATACTAATAATTTCTCACTGTATGAAACATATTATTTGTTTAATTATTATAAAAAACTATCGAATTTTTAAGAATATCTTAAACTTATATCAAAATATAGGATTAAATAATTTTTTCAAACAGTTCTTGGCAACGAACTGTAGTAAGGAGCGACCCGGCTCAATAGTAACCAAAACTATAAAAAACAGAATTTTCAAACCAATAGCTACTTCAAAAGAATTGCATTTTAATGCTGATTTTAAATATATAAGTTCCATAAGTTCACATCCCCTAAAAGTTATAGAATCTTAACTAAAATACCACCATCAGATTCAGCGCATAAGAGAACCCTACTGTTAAAGTTCCATCTTAAAGTTTCAAACTTTAAAAGTTTCAAACTGTTGAAGTTTCATATCTACAGAAATGTGGAATTTTGTATTTTTTTTTTGCCAGAAGGCAGATCATGGATGCGTGTTTATTTGTTTTTTTTTCCAGGGGTTATCGTACCGACCCAGTGGTCCTAGAATCTTGCGAGAGGGCTCATTCTAACAGAAATGAAAAGTTATAGTGCCCTTTTTAAGTGACCAAAAAAATTTGAGGGCACCTAGGTCCCCTCCCACGCAAATTATTTTCCCAAAGTCACCGAATCAATTTCTGGGAAAGCTATTTTTTTTCAATAGTCGAAAAACCTTGTAACTATGTCTTTGGGGACGACTTACTCCCCCATAGTCCCCGTGGGAGGAGCTACACGCTACAAACTTTGACATTTAGTAATGGTTATTGAGTTATATTTAGTAATGGTTATTGAGTCCGTTGATTTTTGAATTAAAAAAAAGGGAATAGTTGTGAGAAAAGTCAAAGTCATGGCCAATTGTAGAAAAAAGTCAAGACAGATTATCCAATTAAGTGGGCATCCCAGTCAAGGTTAATTTGACCCCTTTGATTGCCGTTGTTACTTACGTTTTGAACCAAAATCTAAACACGCATTAATTCAGAACGTTCAGAAATTAAATAAAAAAACAAACTTTTTTAACTGAAAGTAACGAGCAACATTAAAACTTAAAACGTACAGAAATTACTTCGTATATGAAAGGGGCTGCTCCCTCCTCAACAGCCTGCTCTTTACGCTAAAGTTTTTTACTGTTTTAAAAAGTAGAGTTGAGAGAGAGTCAAACTTTAGCGTTAAGAGCGGGGCGTTGAGAAGGGAGCAGCCCCTTTCATATACGAAGTAATTTCTATTCGTTTTAAGTTTTAATGTCGCTCGTTACTTTCAGTTAAAAAAAAACTTGTTTTTTTTATTTAATTTAATTCAAGAACTGCCCTGCTGAATCTCGAAGCTTCTATTACTTGAAGATACAGTTGCAACCTTGTGCTTTTATATTTTCTTCAAAACAAAACATTACTTTTTGGATAACTAGTAAAAGTAATTTACACCCTGGGGCTACTTAAAATTTGATAAGAATTGAGGATTCATCAGTCAGGACTCTTATCGATACATTATCAAAGTTCCACATCAAGGCCGTATTCAGGGGAGGAGATAGGGTGTTTGGAACCCCCTTCAAAAAGTGTGCAGTAGTGTGCAAAGTATGCACCATTCCACATAAAACTTTTTATTTTCCATATAATTCTCCCATTTTTGGTCTTTTCAAGTAAATGTTTCTTATCCAGGTTGCGCTTCTTATCTGGAAGAGATTTTAGAGAAAGAATAGTGGACCACAAGCGTTCCTCCGCCTCTCCTCTAAGGTAAAAGTTACAAAAACATAAATGTAGTAAAATTTACAGTCTTGCTCATTTTCTCGCTTTAAAATTTTTGTCAATCGACACATTTTCCAAACTATTCTCCCCCTCCTGTATAAAAATTTAATGAGCGTCTCTATGTGTCATTCATATTCACCTTGCTAGTTAGGTATATCCAAGACTTGAAGTAACTTCATCGCCCATATTAGTGTTTAGATGCCACAACTTTCGATTCTGGTTGTCATTCACTTACAAATTTTTCTGTACTAATTTCACGGTTATCATGCCTGTTTGAATCTTTTTCTTCTGACTTTTGACCAAACATGCGGAAACCCTTTTACCCGGCTTTTTTTGCACATACGTGCATTTTAATTGAACCCTTTTTTCGAGATTTGCATATAAAAACTTAAGCCTTTCACTTTATGGGTACCAATTGTGGAGTCATGTCTGATTAAAAAAAAGTAAACCCTTTTTAGTTTGTCAGAAAAAGCAATTTCCTCTAGTTTTTGCAACTGACAAAAAAATCTGAGCGACGTTTCAATTGGTCAGTTCTTCAAATGTATTCAGTCATGGACAACATGAGGGAAAATAGTTTATGTGCTTTATCCCTAGCATTTGCATCATTGAACCAATTGGGATATTCAAGTACTCGTTTTTTTGTTATGTTTTTTTCTTATTTTGCAGCCAAAACGACAGTGGTATTTTTGTCGTTGTCAGAGCAATACTTTTTTTTAGGAACCGGAGACGTTTTTTCGTTTGATTGATTGTACGGTTGACCCTGATAGGTAAGCGTTTCTCTGGTTTCTTGATAGCAAAAAAAATCGTTGATTAAATACACTTTACCAAGATTACAACTTTGTAAGAAAATATGTCTAAAGATTTTGTCCGTATTTTCTTACAGTTTTTGTATATAACTCTGGTTAGGCATGTTGACTAATGTGTCTTACTTGATACACGGACCTAATAAAATGTAGTGTCATAAATATTCACAGCTATGACAAATTATTGGTTGTTGTTGCAGTTGTTTGTGCTAAAGAAAAAGTATCATAAGTGAAATTCGCCTTGGAATTTTAAGACCTGTTTGTAAAACCGACCTCTAGAATGAGGAAACTAAAGTGAATGTGCAACAATGTAATGCAACAGATAGATAAACTATTGTAGCCTTTTGAGGGAGGTTTTTAAATAGATGAAGTTTCTTGTCCAGGTTTTCAATTCTTTGACTTCTTTACCAAACTTCTGCTTCGAATTAAAAGCCCTTGAAGTATATTTTGCTTCTTTCTTGCAATACTGTGGACACCCATAAGTTGAAAATATGTAGCAAAACTTTAGATCAAATTTATATTTTTGAACAAAATGTATAGTTTCAAAAAAAAAATCAATACGTAATTTTAAGTGCTATATTCATTCTGCCGTGGATGTTAAAAAATTGTAAGATTACTCTTTTATTATCACTTAAAAAATTTGAAAATAGTTAGCTTAAGAATTAATAGAAGTTAAACTATTATAAATTAAACTTACGTATATTCGCCTCGTTCCGTTAGGAAAATCGAATATCTCAGTTGATTCATGAAAAAAAAAACTAGTGTCCTCATAAGGGGCTCATAAAAGATAAAACATTGAAATTGTAGTAAAATATGCTATCAAATTCACTTTAAAAGTATTTAAACTTTAAAGATTTTTTTACTTTTTATTTTGTGTTTAATTTGTTTTGCGTTATTTTCTTCGTAGAATTGCTCACTTTTATTTATATTAACTAATAAACCATTATTATCACAAAAATATAAGATATTCATTTCTAGAGCCCAGCTACATTTTAATGATACTCTATTTAAGACAGAACTTTTTTTGCAAAAATTCTCTGTATATACTATCGCAAAACTTATAAAATTATACCATCGTTTTAGAAGAACAAAAGAAGACTGCAAATTCAATGCTTGTTCTGAAAATTAGGAAACATAACTGTCACCCTCCATTTAATTTAATAGGGAAGCATAGGAAGGATAAAGCTGGGGAAAATGGAAGTAGAATTTACTACCCTTCCGCATGCACAGCTATTTCCACCTTAGGAAAGATCTCTTGACACTAGAGAAATTTCTCGTTAACAGAGTTGAATATACGAATGCATATATCAGGATTTCGGTGACTTTGGAAAATGGAATAGCTCCCAAAAGGATATGGAAAGTCTTATTAGTTTTTGGAATTCCTTAGAATAACTAGAAACTCTTGATGAAACTTTTCTGCATTACATTGAGAAGCAGTTGGTCTGTATTCTTGAAAAAAGTTCTCAAATTACCTTTTATTTTATTACAAGAGAAGAAAGAATTAATAGTTTGTCGAACATAAGTTATTCTTATTTATTTTCCCAAGACCGATTAATCCGGCTTAAGTCACACAGAAACTGTACCGTTTCATCATTAGCTTCGTAACTTTAAAAAGCTTTATAGTTTTAAAGGAATCAACGAAAAAGCTACTCTTCTGTCAATAAAAAAATAAAAAAATTTATAAGAATCGGGTTTATATTTACGCACATGGATGTCTAAAAGAAAGCTTTCATTGTTTTAGAAAGAGGCTTTTAGAGCCAAAAACTCAAGAGCTAATTTGTTAGCGTATATCTAAAAAGAAAGCTCGATTTACTTTATCTTAAAAATTTTTTCATTAACGAGGAAATTAGGCCTTAATCATGCGGTAAGTTAAACGCTGATCATAGTGAAAATGGCTTCTAAACATTGATTAGTTTGTCATGTATTATGCGTCCTGATTTCATTTTCAAGTTAGCATCGCCTGGATAGCATTTCAGTTGCTTAACGGAGACCGAATCTAAAAGATCTTTGATTTGTTTTAACGAAAATATCACTTTTGATTTCTACAGAAAGGTAAATTTTGAAAACATAATTTGTAAGCGAATATTCAGTTAATATTTTCTGAAGAAAAGGGATTTATTTTTCTATATTCTTTATTGTCAAATCTTTTGAATTGTGTGCATTATCATTCTTTCTAGC